>NW_027494421.1:0-163878 GCF_021521415.1 Bidens hawaiensis | reverse complement strand
AAATTTGCTATCTCAATCTTCACCTTAATATTATACATACACACATATATACACTTAATACTAATAGATATAACATTAATACATAATCGTATAAGAGCATCATGAACTAGATTCGTTTAAGTTATTATACTATATCAGATCTGAGATCTGTTTTAGGTATTTACAAGTGGTATCAGAGCTTTCGGTTGTTCGATTGCTCTTGATTCGAGTGTTAATTCATTATTAAAGGACTGTTAAGTGTTATTTTGGTAAAAGTTGTACATGGTTTTGATTTTGGATCAATTGAATGTGAATTGGACTGGTTATGGACTGATCTGGATTAGATCTGTGGTTGTTAAGGTACTGGTAAGGTGTGGTATGAAGGAAATTGTAATTGGTTGTGTTTGGTTCAGATCTGGATATTGTCGAAACAGGGATTGTGTTTAATTCAATTGTGTTCGGATTTGAGCAAATTAAGTAACAAGGTGTTGTATTTGGGTTCTCGATAAGGTTACGAGTATTTTGATAGTTAACTTGAACGATTTGGTGAATCAACGCGTAAGTATTACGGATTTGAGAAGTGTTTTGGTGTTCTTCATTTTTCCAGAAGTCTGGAAAATCTAGATGAAGAATTGAAGATCTTCATATGTTTTTGAAGATTCGTTAAAACATTGCTAATTCGTTAAGCATTGTTCATCAGTTCGTTATCTAATTCGCTGACTTTCTGATCCGTGTCATTTTAATTCGTGTGACACGTGTCTTACTTCGTAAACTATTATTCTAACAACTTGTGCCACGTGGCAATAGTTTTCAGAGTTTGTTACAACCGTTGTAACAACCTGATTCGCTATAGTTGATTCGTTATTAACTGTAGCTACTTCGTCACTTTAATTTGTCACTTAATTCGTTAAGTTATTTGTTAAGATTTGTTCCGTGATTCGTTACTCTGAAATCAGATTTGTTAATCTGATTCGTTGACTTAATTTGTTGACCAATTCGTTAAAATCATTGGTTAATTTTTCAAATTCGTTAACAATCCTGATTCGTTAATAGATCAGATTCGTTAAAACTTATTTCTGATTCGTTACCTGGACAACTTTCAATTCGTTATTTTTGATTCGTTAACTACTGTTTAAAGTTCGTTAATTCCACTGTTCACAGTTCATTTATATATTTCTAACCTTTAACCCTTCAAGTTTGAAAATTTTGTCATTTAGCAACATGGCTGGTATGTATGCTTTGGCATCTCAAAATATGTTAATGCAACAAATGCTGAAACTGGACACTGAGATAGGTTCACATTCAAAATGTCCACGTTTAATGAAATTTAGCGATTTTGCTAAATGGGAACCTCGTTTTCGTGCTCATTTGGGTTCTATTCACCCTGATTGCTCATACTGCTTGGATGAGGTGTATGTTGTTCCAATGATAGGAGATGACACTATAGGATTCACACCTAAAGCCATCCCTTAATACTCTCAAGAAGAGAAGAAAGCATTGGAAATTGAAACAAAAGCCTACTCTACTCTTACGATGGATTTACTTGAAAGTATCTTTCACCAAGTTGGTAGCATAAGGACTTGTGCTTCGTTATTCCAACACATTCGTATGAGAAGTATGAGTAACACCGCTGAAAGCAAGAAAGTCATGCTAAAGTTTCAATTTTGAAACTTTAATCTGCTTAAGGGTGAGACTGTTGAGGAGATGACGACAAGGTTCAATCATTTGATAGCTGAGATGGATAAAATGAAGCTGGAAACTTCTGAGGTTGATAAGATTGATACTATCAAGAGTGCACTACCGAGTTCTTATTCTACGTTTATGATGGTTCTGAAAGAGAACAATTACTTCAACAATGAAGACTTGACTGCATCTGAATTCATGCAAAAGATTGAAGCAAGAGAGTACGATCTCAAATGTCAAAAAACTTCTAAAGACAATCAAGATCATGCTTTTTATGGTGGGAGTATGCCTTTGAGTTCAACCATTTCACCAATCACTGCATTTCTTACACAAAATGCAAGTTAGAATGCAACAGCTATTTATAATGATCCAAGAGCATGTTTCTACACTTCTGGTAATTCTGGATCACCTGGTGCTTTTGGTGGATCTGGAAAGTCATCCACTACAAATCAATTCTCTTTACCAACACCTGTAAACATGAAGGAAGCTGAACAAAACTTTGCTTTCTTGACAGCCTTCATGTCTTCATATGAGAATTTGGTGAGTAGCAAGATTGCCACTAGTGATTTGACTGATGAAGACTATGATCAGATTGATTCGGATGACTTAGAGATTATGGACTTGAAGTGGAATATGGCGATGATTGTTTGTAAGGTTAAGAGGTTTATGCAAAGAACCGGCAAAGATCTTTCTGCTTTAAACAAGAAATTGAGATTTGATAAATTGAAAGTCAAATGTTACAATTACTAGGAATTTGGACACTTTGCAAAAGAATGTGATAAGCCCAAAAAGGAGTATGCTGGTCCTCGTGGTCAAAACCAAAGTTCTTCTACACCACGAGGGAATGATGCTGAAAAGAAATCGTCTACTTCTGGGTCACAAGCAATGTTAGCTGATGGAACTGATTGGTCACAACGACTGCTGTGTGGTGATAATCAAGCTAATTTAGTTATGTTCAAGACAAATGATGTTTTTCAAGATGCAAGCGGAAGTGAGTTATCGTCTGACAACGACACTGAATCGGACTCTGATGATTCATGTGTTAATATTCCAACAACGTTTGCTTGCATGGCTAAGATTAATGAGGTCAGTCATTCTATCTCTGCTACTTCATCTGTTAAAGGAACTTGTGCTGAATGTGAAACTAACAAACCTAAGTTAGAATCTTTAAAGAATCATAATGATAAATTAGTAAGAGAAATTGCTTCATTAAAGGATACTAATTTACAATCTCTTGAATATAAAATGAGATCTCGAGAAAAGACTGAAGCTTTGTCGACAAGTAACCATGATCTCAAGGCTGAGTTATCTGTTAAAATGACAATCAATGATCAAAAGTTTCAAGAAATTTTGAAACATCGTTCAAAGATAACCGAACTTGAAAATGAGGTTCTTGAGTTAAAGAACAAGTTGGGAAAATTCAGAAATTCTTTCTTTTTTGCTAAACGAAATAATCAAAGTATCTGGTAAGCAAAAAGATTCAAAGAAAGGTATAGGTTTTGTTGAAATTCCACCAGCTTTTCACAATGATTATAAAGTAAATCCTTTTGCTAAAAGAGAAGAAGATGTGATTGTGAAAGAACCTGTGATTTTTGAAAAATCTAAACCAGTTAAACCTGAAACTGTTAAAGTCCAACTTACAACTCAAAAACCTCATGTAGAAAGCAATAAAGTCTTTGTTGAAAATGTTGATAAAGTGATTATTGAGGATGTGTTTGAACCTGAGGTTATACACAAAAATGAGAACATTCCAAGTTCAAATCACATTCTTTGTTAACCTCATGAATTTGAAGAAGTTGTGTATGGTTCATACAAGCCTCATGTGAAAAAGAATAACATGTGAAAGTTAAACCAGTGAAGGCTAATAAATCAGAAAAACCAAAAATTTCTGATGAGGACTTGATGCGTTTCATCAATCCTATTGCTTCTAAGCCATCATCTGCTCTTGTTTTTAAGTTAAAGGGAATGAACACGATGTTCACTGAAAAATACATTCCGATTAATATTATCAAACCATAACTGATCGAAAGTGATTTTTACAATGAAACTGACAATCTACAAGACCTTGAACGTCAATATGCTTGTGCCAAAACATCAAACTCTTCAGACCCACTGGTTAGAGCTAAACAAGTATTATAAAGGGCTAAGAAAGTTCAGTTTGTAAAATCCACTGTAACTGACACATTGCAAAGTTTTTCAAACTGATCTAATCTTGACTTTTATATGAAAAAGAAGTCTGTATCGTCTGATGATTTGGCCAACCTTCTGTTGCATCTGTTTTGCCAAACCTCAACATGATCGTGTGGAAATGCGAAGTTGCTTTTTTGTGTGGACAACAAGGTCATGTGGTAAGAAACTGTGGCCAGCAGAAATCCAAGAATCTTCATCCATTTGTCAAGGAACATTCAAGACCAGTTCCTGTTATAAAGGAGATTCTGAAACGACCTGTGTCGTGTGATGATGAGACTCACATCATGTTTTCAAACATGAATCCACGTAAGGTAATTCATGTGAACGAAACACATGGTCAAGTGAAACCAAAGTTTGTGCCAACTGAGCCAATATGCAAGAACGTGAACTCAAATGTCCTTCAAGCTGCTTATCTAAGACGAAAGTTTAACAAGCCGGTAACTTATTCTCAAGTTGCTGAACAACAGTTGAATTCTGTTCAAGTTAATATTCCAAGATAAACTCAAAAGGTGCCCAAGACTGAGGCCTGGGCTGCCTTTTTGAACTAATCACTTTTATTTTGTGTGTAGGGTACATCCAAGACAAAATCTGGTGAAAACTGGATAATGGATAGTGGATGTTCTCGTCATATCACTGGAAATCTTGACCTCTTAACAAATGTGAGAAATATTCAAAGGGGTTATGTGGCATTTTCCGGGAATTTTGGGGGTATGATAACACAAGAGGGTGAAGTTTCAAATGGTCATATTACATTTGAAATGGTCAATTACTGTGACAAGGTGGACCATAATTTATTAAGTGTGTCCCAAACCTTCGATAAAAAGTACACCACGATATTTACTGATAAAGAGTGTCTGATTTTGAAACCGGGATATGTGATTCCCGAGGACATGGTTGTCATGCGATCACCTCGATCAAATGATATTTATGTCTTGAATATGAATTCTAAAGTATCAACATCTATCGAAACATGTTTTGTCTCAAAAGCAACCGAGAAGGACTCTATTCTATGGCATCGTAGAATGGGTCATATTCATGTTTGAAAGATGAATTATTTAATGGCGAATGACTTAGTTGAGGGTGCTTCATTGAAAAACTTTAATTTATCTGATCACTGCGTTGCGTGCAAGAAAGGCAAGCAGAAGAAAAAGTCACATCCATCTAAATTATTGAATTCCATTGATACTCCTCTTGAACGACTTCATATGGATATTTTTGGTCCTGTGAATCGTGCTAGTATCTCTGGAGATTGGTATTGTCTCGTTGTTACCGATGATTATTCAAGATACTCATGGGTCTTATTTATGAGTTCAAAGGATCAAACACCTGTTCTGGTACAAAACTTAATCACTAAGATCGAATCATTATACCAACAAAAAGTAAGGAGAATTCGAAGTGTTAATGGTACTGAATTTAAGAACACTGTATTGGATTTCTTTTACATTCAAAAAGGAATTCACCGAGAATATAGTGCACCTTATGTACCACAACAGAACGGTGTTGCTGAAAGGAAGAATAGAACTTTGATTGAAGCTACAAGAACTATGCTTGCTGATTCTAAGCTTCCTGTCCAATTCTGGAATGAGGCGGTGAATACAATTTGTTATATGCTTAATCGGGTTCTAACTGTTAAATGACTCAATAAGACAAGTTATGAGTTTTTAAACAATTGAAGCCTAACTTAAAGTACTTGGAACCATTTGGATGTCCTTGTACGATGTTAAAAAAAGGATGCGGGTAAGTTTGAAGAAAAAACCATCGAAGGGTATTTCTTGGGGTATGCGTCTCCAAAGAAAATAGTTTTTAATGTCACTTCTGGTTGTGTTGAGGAATGGTATCATGTGGACTGTCAAAAGTACACCACACCTCCTCAAGGGAAAGGTCCTGACTGGATGTTTGATTATGATAGCTTATTTAATTCATTTACTCCATCAACTGAGAACATAGATGAAAACCTGGTTCGAGCATACTTTGAAGATCATTTGGCCATTCCAAGATTTTCAAGTTCTAATGACGTTGAAGCTCCACCTATTGCTCCAACTGAAGATCCATGTGATGCTTTTCCAGCTGCTTTTGATAATGTGTCTACTTATTCTGATGACAATCAAGCTGATGATCCGTTTATTGAACTTGACAGTGATGTTTCATCTCCTGAGCTTGGTGAGCATTACACTAACTTATTTGAAAATGTTGTTGTTCCTGAGAATCCCACTCTTCGGATTCATAATTATCATCCACATGAAAACATCATTGGAGAACTTGATGTGGGCGTTCAAACACATCATCAAGTTGCTTCGTCAAGTGAGAATAATGTATTGTGTGCTTATGCAGATTTACATTCCTCTGGAATTGTAAATATTTCCAAATTCACTTGCTTTCTATCCCAAGTTAAGCCAACGACGCCTCGTATGGCACTTCAAGATCCTTCTTGGGTAGAAGCCATGCAAAAAGAATTATAGAAATTTGCACGTTTGGGTGTTTGGGATCTAATCGACAAACCCGCTAGAGTCAAGAAAGCTATTCCGACTAAGTGGGTATTTAAATGTAAGAAAGACGATCGTGAGGTGATAGTGTGAAACAAGGCATGATTAGTGGTGCAAGGTTTTCATCAGCAAGAGGGTATTGACTACACTGAAGTGTATGCACCAGTTGCAAGATTGGAGTCTATTCGAATCTTTCTGGCATATGCTGCTTATAAGAATATCAAGGTCTATCAAATGGATGTTAAAAGTGCTTTTCATAATGGTTAACTACACGAGGAAGTGTTCACTTTACAGCCTCCTGGCTTTGAAGATCCTGATTTTCCGGACCGATTTTAACGATTAAACAAGGCCCTGTATGGTCTACATCAAGCCCCGAGAGCTTGGTATGGCACGCTCGCCGACCATCTGACTGATAATGGCTTCAAGCGAGGGACTACCGACTGCACTTTATTTCATAAAACTGTTGGTGATGATCTTCTCCTAGTTCAGATTTATGTCGACGACATTATCTTTGGGTCTACAATGACACGTTATGTAATGAGTTCGAGAAGTCAATGCAAACGAAGTTCGAGATGAGCTTGATGGGAGAGATGAATTTCTTTCTAGGGTTGCAAGTTCACCAGTCTGCGAAAGGAATCTTTATTCACCAGACCAAATATGTGAACGATGTCTTAAGTCGATTCAATATATCTGCTGGAAAAATCCCTTCAACTCCTCTCCCCGTGGGTCAAAATTTATCACCGGATGAATTGGAGGATACCGTTGATCCTACCCTCTATCGTGCTATGATCGGATCTTTAATGTATATAATGGTTTCCCGCCCCGACATTATGTTTGTTGTTTGTCTTAATGCTATGTTTCAACCAAGTCCACGCGTGACTCACCTAGCTGCGGTCAAACGAATTCTTAGTATCTGAGGGGAAATCCAGACATCGGGTTATTGTACCCCAAGGACGATAACTTTGAGCTTACTGCCTTTTCAGACTCGAACTATGGAGGTTGAAAGATCAACTTCGAATCAACCACGACAGGGTGTCAATTCTTAGGAAACCGGCTTGTTTCCTGGCAGTGTAAGAAGCAGACGACGGTCTCTACTTCAACCGCTGAGGCAGAATATGTTGCAGCCTCGAGTTGCTGTTCCCATGTTTTGTGGATTCAACAACATCTGCGCGACTACGGTTTGAGTTTCTTACTACTCCTATTTTGATTGATAACTCTGCCGCCAAAAGTATAACAAAGAATCCCGTACAACATTCTAAAACGAAACATATCGAAATTCGATATCATTTTATACGGGATTGCTTTGAAAAGAAATTAATCGACTTTGAGAAAGTACATACTGATTTTAAGAAAGCTGATCTATTTATCGAAGCCTTTGACAAAACTCGATTTCAATTTTTGCTTGGTTTAAATGGATTGAAGACCCTTGCTGATATCCTGAAACAAGGATAACCATCTTTCTTTTCCATTTATTTTTTCACTTTTAAAATTTATTTTGATTTTGGGTTTTAGGGGGTGAAAAATAGAAAATACAAATATATTGTGCTTTTCATATGAATAGATAAAATCCAAAACATTTAAAAAACTTTAAAAATCAAAAACATTTAAATTTTTTTGAAAACTAAAATTAATTGTGATTTCTTGTCTTTAGTGTTTTTCTTTAAAATATTTTGAAAATCCAAAAACATTATAAAAATCGAAAAGGACAAAAAGATTGTGTTTTTAGTATGTATTAAGAAAAAACCAAAAAGATTTTTGCATACGTTCGCTGAAAAGTATGTCAATTACTCAAATTTGAAGGACATGTACTTGTATATGTTTGGTCCTGATATTTACTTGTAAATGTTCGGGATAGCCATTTACCTGAAAATGGAAAGTAGTTGGGGCGTTCGTTATGCGTTTTTACTTAATTATCTCGCTGAAAATTATGTCGGTTATTTAAGTTTGTGAAGCATGCTTGCATGTCTTGGTCCTATTATTCACTTGTGAAATGATAGGTTAGCCATTAATTTATAGAATTAATGTAACTGGGGCGATTAAATTTATTTTTGTTTTTTGCTCCTCAAATTTTGAGTTTTTAAAGCAAAAAGAGAAAATTATAGTACATTGATTGTTTTGACCCCATATCCAGTAAGAAATAAGCTTAAAAGATTGAGTGCTTAGTTGCATTGGTGCATTGGTAGGTTTTAAACAAAACGTTAGAGTAAAGCAAGTGATATAAACATAAAGAAATGCCAAATTGAATGAGGTGTTAGTCTCTAACAAAAATCTCGGTGAGGATGGCAGAAATGTAAGAACCTGTCATACTCAAGCATTGTACTTGCTTGATCATCCAAAAATAAAATAAAGCAAATAACAAGCGTTGAGGTTCTAGACACTGTGAGTCTTTATGCGGCTTAATCATCTGGGTATTCATATACATGAATATTTCCTTCGCTTTTAGAGCAAACACAAAGTCATTAAACATGATCACTGCTGTACCTTGTACAATCCAAATTACTAACTTGATCAAAATCCGCTGTTAGTCATACATTGTTCCTCCCTTGCGTGCATCTCAATACCATTAAGAAACGGACCCCAGGGGATACAATGTATGTAAGCCGACAGATGGACTCGTGCATACTCACTCATAGTACTGGAAACTCAATGCACTGCTCATAAATCTTTATAAAGTTCAAATTTTGATCAGCAATATAATGGCATAAATCAAGTTGGGTGATGTGGCAAAAATCAAATTAAGCTTGAACCAAGATTAGAAGCTGATAGTTTATGATATTCTGTGCTTTAATTGAACCATTAATCATATCACAAAACGCTTGAAAGTTTGTTTTAGATATAGGTGGACAACAATACCAATGACCGTCTTAACGCCAGTCACAATATCGCTGAAATATAAAACTGTTATGGAAGGGTAATCTGGTCAATATGATTCTCTGCTCGAACTCAACAAAAATCCAAAAAAAAAGAAAAAAAAATCTACTGTTTTTTGAAAAATCATAAAAAAAACACAAAAATATTTTCCTGTTTTTTACATTTTAATTTTCGGATAATTTTCTGGTAAATATTTTGTTTTAACAAAAATTCAAAATTCCAAAACGATTTTACTTTTTCTTTTTATATATTATTATTTAATTGTTTTAAGTTAAGTGTTTTAAAATAAACATAAAACACGTTAAGGTATTCTATCATCGAAATATAAGTTTTCGATGATTGATTTAAGTTATTTGGTTTTACAATTTAAATGATTTATTCATTTAATTATTTAAGTTAAAATTAAATAAAAGTAAGTGGTTTATTATGTATAACGAATTAGGTCATTTCTAACGAATTGTATTCTAATTCGTTACCCAAATTCGCTTCCGCCACTCTGTAACGAATGACATTCAATTCGTTATGCATATTTAACGAACTAGACACGAAATAAGACTAATTCGTTAATCTTATGTTTTAAAATTAACGTATTGAATCTAGTTCGCTATGCCACGTGTTAACATAAAAGATAACGAATCACCAGATTCGTTCTTTCAAAATTCAAACGAATCAGATGATTCCTTACATTGGAAAGCGAGCCGTGTCAGACTATATAGGGAACTGTGAGGGCAATTCGTTTCACTATTCACCTTTCATCTTCCCCTTATACATTGTTACTCTGCTCAAAATTTCCAGAATTTTTGATCTTTGTATTTACGTGTTTTATTTACATATTCGTGATACTAAAGTATAGTTGATCAAACCGTAATACTTATTGAGAAATTTTATGGTGGTTTGATGGGTTAATTGCTTGATATTGTGGTCGGGTTTTAGAGGTTTTTGAAAACCTTAACTTAACCTGTTTGTACAATGATTTGGAGCACCAAATCGATAGCATTCTAATCGCAATGAGTTACCGAGATCCTTGTGATCAATTGATTCGGATATTCATCGATGATTATAGGGTAATTGATATCAATATTGCGTTTTTGCCTTTCAGTGTTCTTGGTAATTTTGACCTTGACCAAATAAGTCAAAGATTAAGCTTAATTTGCCATTCGTTAGTGTGTAACGAATTGGAACTCATTCGTGTCCAATTCATTATACATTTCGCACGATTAGGAAAACGACTCAATATCTTTAACGAATCAGATTTGCTTTTGTTATTTATAACGAATTAGCCATTAATTCGTTTACTTATATTTGTAATTCGTCAGTCCTAATTCGTTCTCCATTTAGTTGATAGAAAAGTAGCTTGTTTGTTATAATGAATCACCATTCGTTATGACGAATCAGAATTTTTAACGAATGACATCTCTTATTTTTAAAGTTGTTTAATTTTCACAATTAGTTTAAATTAAAATTTAATATATTAGTTAAAATAATTTAACTTATATACTAATTATATGAGTTTTATGATTCTTATTATTGCTAATTCTCGGGTTTTTTTATCCAGTTCAATGGTAGATAACCTAGAACAAGATCTCCCGGTTGCTGATCAACAACGACAACAACAACAACAACAGCAAGAACAAGAGTTACCGATGCTTCCGTACGACAAAAAGCATAATATATGTGCTTTGGTCGGTATGAATTTTGCCGATAAAGATGTATTTGGGGATCTACTAACGTTTATTAGACATTCGGTTATACACTTTGCTATAACTGCTCGGCCGAAAGTTTATCTAAGTATTATACGTCAATTCTGGAACACGGCCAAGTATGTTGAAGTTGAAAACCACATTGAAGCTACAATCAACCAAACGCCTATCATTGTTGATACTGATGTGATCCGACGAGTGCTTCAGTTTGGAGATACTATTGATCATCCGTGTGAGTTTGATAAAAGGTTGATCAAGGGTTTGTTTTATAGAGTATTCTATGGTGGTGACATTGAAGCATCCATGTATAACATGAATGGATTATGTCCAACGTACAAGTATTTATTGCATGTACTAATCCATTGCTTAGGAGGTCGTTAAGGTGGTTTCGATGAATGCTGGATTATGCTACAATCGGCATTTGTTGCATTGATACTAAACAAGCCATTCAACTTCTCAGAGATGATTTTCTATCACCTTAAGGAACAATGCCTTATGGTGGTCCAACGAAAGAAGTTTTTAATGTATCCTCGGTTCCTCCAGTTAATTATTGAAGATTTGATTACCAATCTAGTTTTCAATGAAGCTGTTGTGATTGATGTGATGCCGCTTGAGCATATCTCCGCTGTGACTATACGACGGATGAAGATCTATTGGAAGGATACACCTAGGACCAAACGTTTGATTGGTTATCTGGTGAATCCTGATTATGTATGTCCTGACAATGGTCATCTGGTGGATCCACGTGAGGAAGGAGAAGGTGGGAACGAGGGTGATGATGATGATGATGGTGGTAATGGTGGTGATGGTGGTCATAATGGTGATAATGATGGTGCTGGTAATGCTCCTGTTTTACAACCTGCTGAGGTTGAAGCTGCTTTAGCTGGTGCTATAGCTGCTCATCACAAAAAGAAAAGGAAAGAGTTAGTGAAAGAAGGATCGTCTAAGCGTCGAGTGTCGGCTGGTGCTGGCATCTCATTTGGATTTCAACCTTCAAGGCCGTCTATTCCTCAACGTCCGGCGGTGCCACTTACTACTAGCACCCCGGAGCTTACATTGACGACCACGCTCACGACGGATCCTAGGCTTGGTATGATTCCTCAATCGATCTTATCAACTATACCAAGTCCTACGACTGCTACATCGGTGGTTTCTCCAACACCAACGATGATGCCTCCACAGGATATTTCATTTATGAGGCTCAATCGTCCTCAAGGTCCAGTTCAACCTGTTCCTCCTTAGTTTAATGCAATGACTCTGGATCAGCAGACGAATATGCTATTAAGCTTATCGCATTTGTATGAAAATCAAATGTCCGCTGATCGTATGAACAAAGAAAGGTTGATGGAGAATCAGAAAAAGCTGTTAAGTTATGTCTCTTTCTGTCAAAAGGAGACAAAAGCCCTGTGTGAGATTGTTACGTCTCAGGGGGTGAAGTTGAAGGAGCAAGAGGACCTTATCTTGCAACTTACTTGCAAGGACGACGCACTGAAAAAGCTCACGAATGATGATGAAGATCCAGATGTGTCGGGTGCTGGAGGAAGTAAGCCGCAACAAGCTCACGGCTCGTCCTCTGGTGTGGGTACAAGCGCTGATGAATTAGGAAAGCAGATGACTACTTATTGTGATTATACGGCTGCTAAACCAATTGAGATGATCGAGGTCGATACTGTCATTTTTATTGATGGTGAGGGGATGGTTAGGAGCATTGTGAATGCGAATGAGATTGATCAAGGACAGTTGGTTGAGAGGTCCCTAACACGGGAGCAGATTTCGATCTTGCTTGGTTTGAATGATGACGAGTTGACCGTGTTAGAGGCTGAGGAGGACGTGGAGGTGGAAAATGATGAAGAGATCTTAAATGATCCAACTGTTGAGATGAATACGGCGTTTATTTATGAGGATGAGGAAGTGGAGATCGAAGACATGACTGCTGAAGAATACCCTGATCTATTTCAACACACCATTGTTGATCAAGGTGCTCCAATATTTACTAAAGAAATGGTCAAAGCAGCAGAAGATCATTTGGAGAAGACTTCCAAGGGAAAGAATGTCATTGATACGAGATTTGATTCGAATCCCGATCCTTCTGTTGCTGACATTGAGAGTTGGTTTGCTCCCCGGTACAAGAATTCTCGAAAGATTATTAAAGCATACCGATATGTAGATCAAGAACAAAAAGTTGAAGTTGTTGCTCGAGCTCAAGCAAATCAAATGACCTCCTTCAAAGCTGTATCTAAGGTTCAAGGTGATATTATCTCTTGGTTATTTAACTATGATTTAAACGTATGTGTTATCAAATGGGAGAAGGGCATTCAGTATTATGAGAGGAACACTGACATTCTTTCGCTACCAATATGGGACGTACGGACCTTGCCGTACCGTCCGTTTATAAACCGTGGGGGAGTTAAACATGCAGATTGGTTTCACAAACATCTGCTGTTTGAGGTCAACCATGGGTTTAAGTTCCTTAAACCATAGGTCCCTAAGTGTAAGCGTATCGATGAAATTGATCCAAGAACAGGTTGGAGAAAGTTGGTTCTTAAGGTAAAGCCGCCAAAGACCATGAAGCGTGTACCGGTGAAGACTTTGAATCAACACATGTATTTATCCTTCAACCGCTGGTACTACGACAACAAGATTGGCGAGGTCGTTATTGTGCTAGGTAAAGGTTTAAAGACCGAGCTGATAAAGATCATCGATCCGATGTGGCTCGTGAATTTGACAAAAACCGACAATGACGTGCTATTTAAGAATAAGATATTGATAGAGCGTCGTGAAGAATATGACTGAGCAATGCAATTTCAATGCGTTGTTCGTGTGTGTCATAAGCATGGTATTCACAGCTGCAGAGATTGGCAGACAAGACGCTTCAAGTAATTTAAAAGACAAAGAGCTCAAGACGAGGGGGTGTCTGTTAGTACACGGTTTTGCGTCTCAAGTCTTTGTATTTATCGTTAATGTATTTTTCCTTTCTTTAATGAAAAAGATATTTATATCCCATCTAGTTCGTTAGTAGAACAGGCTAGTTCATTAAGGATGTTTAATGAACTAACCCTTAAGTTATGTTCCCTCCTAATTCGTTAAGGATGTTTAACGAATCAGGGGGTGATTCGTTAAGGTATTTCGTTTAAATGTATTGTAACGAAGTCGATGTCTAGTTCGTTATGGAATGTTAACGAACTAGACCCGTCTTCTATATATAGTGTTTCATACACTGATTAATTTAAGTATGAGTTAAAAGTATTATCGAACCTCTGCCCAAATTAGCTATCTCAATCTTCACCTTAATATTTTACATACACATATATATACAATAAATAATAATAGATATAACATTAATACATAATGGTATAAGAGCATCATGAACTAGATTCGTTTTAGTTATTAAACTATATCAGATCTGAGATCTGTTTAAGGTATTTACATGATTGAAACGAGTAAGCATTTCCTCAACAGTTTCACCTTTAAGTAAGTTTAAGTTTCGAAATTGGAACTTTAACATTACTTTCTTGCTCTCTTCATTATTTCCCATGCTTCTCATTCTAATTTGCTGAAACAATGAAGCACGGATCTTGATACTCCCAACTTTATGGAATATATTATCAGGTAAAGCCATAGTAAAAGTTGTATATGCTTTAGTCTCGATCTCTAAAGCCTTCTACTCTTGTTGCGAATACTGTGTAAACGCTTTAGGGGTAAACTAGTAGTCTCATCACCAATCATTGGTACAGTGTAAACATCATCAAGACATCTAGAGGAATTAGAATGCACAGAACCAAGATGTGCTGGAAATCGTGGTTCCCACTTTGCAAAATCACTAAATTTCATTAGTCGCGGGCATTTTGAATGGGATCCAATTTCAGCATCAAGGTATAACATCTGTTGCATAAACACGTTCTGAGATGCCAACGCCTAGAAACCAGCCATTGTAAATAAAAATTTCAAATTTAACAAAAATTCAAACTTCAAGGTTAAAATTGAAACTTTTATAATGAATCATAATAGTAGCTTTGACGAACTAGGAACGAATTAAGAATACAGCTCTTATATAGAACTTGTTTGTCTGACTATCAACAAAGCGAGTGAGTTCAAAATACATGTTTCCTTTAGATCATTTAGATCTATATGTTACAAATCATCCTTGATGAATGATAAGTTGTAAGACATATGTTGAGGATTCTCATAAGCAACAAAAGCTTGGTTCTCAAACTCTGAACAGATACCAATTGTTATTTCTATGTGATAGTCATAAGCTTAGCCAGTAGTTTGATTGCAATGAGTTTCTTGACACAAAAGTGATGATCCGGTGGTATAATTATTAGTTTCTTTACAAGTTGAGATCAATGTTTTCTTTTGATTAACTTCTCTTTCAAAGGTAGAAACATACCATGAAGAATTGTTAAACTCATATCCATAAATTTTGGTAGTGTTCTCAAAATAATAGCATGTGTATCCCAAATTTCAGGTAAGGATCTAAGAAAGCTATTATATAGAGATGATTTTGGATAAGCCGCATTAAAGGCTCTTAATTCACTAATTAATGTAGTGAACCTTTCAAATTGTTGAGTTAGACATCACTTTTCAAATTACATAATGATTCATATTATTGTGTGAGAATTTCTTGTGTATTTTCAATGTCTTAACAGTGCCACCAAATTGTTCTTTCAGGGCATCCCATAACTCTTTAGCAGAGTTACAATGAATCAATACACCATAAATTTCATTTGGAATTTCCACGACAAGCATCGCGTGAGCTTGGGCATCTGAATCAATTTTTTGAAAATCCCGAAAAGAATAATTTTGGAGATCCTTCTTGGTCGTCTTGTTACCATCTAATGGATCAATTGTTTCAGAAGAATAAGCCCATGAACAACAGGGATCCAACAACTAGTATTTTGTCACATCCAAACCTAATGGCGGAGCAAGGCGTAGCGCGACATAATTTGTGTCATAGATTAAACACACTAAAAATAATAAGTGTCAATATCTAATTTATTTATTCATATCATTGTACACAAGAATTTCACAAATTAAATGTCACACCCCGACCGAAAGCGACGGAACATGTTGGGGCACGACTTATTGCACATGAACACAATGACACTATTAAAGTGACAATATTTAAGAAACTTAGTCATTTCATTTAACATCAAATACAACACATCTTGTCATACAACTAAAACAAAGTACAAGGATATCAAGTAGTTCATTTATCTAATAACTTAACAGTCCAAATAAAATAACGTCTTCAATTCTTCAATCAACCAATTATTGAACCTATAACATTTCATAAAATAATATTTAGTCAACACGAATATTGACGACAAATTCCATGATTTTTGTATATATAATATGAGGAAAAATCCACAGCTTATATTGGAGATCATAAATAAATGCAACAACTGAGGTATAAAAAAAATAAATAAATGATACTCCTTTCTAATAGGTAAAACAACCAAATTATAAGGAGGAGCGTATGATCATACTTATTGAGGACGAGGATGAGGCCAACCAACAAAATCAATAAGCATTTAGTAACTAATCATATGAGGCATATAACACACAATCGGGCAATTATTCTATGTAAGACATAAACTAGAGTTCACGGTATGAGGATCTAAGTCTTAAATCATTTTTGTTTGTGTAAGTATGCAAGATACCCCCAAAGTAGAAAAGATAAAATGGGGATGAATATGCTCAGTTGGACAAAGTGACTTTGATGAAGAAAAACATAGAATATAATCTTCAAGAAAGCGAGCCCAACCAGTTAATGTGCGTGTCCTAGATTGAAAGACCTTGACTTAATATTGAGTCTTGAAGATGGAATATAAATGGTAATAAAGTTCATAAACACAAGTCTTGGGATTTCGGGAGTTTAAGTTAAATTTTACAAATTGCGGTTAAATAAAATAAGGATTAAATAAAATACATTTTATAAGAAATCGGGTCTTCGATGTTTGGTGTTACTTAACCTTTGTTTAGTTTTACATAGAGGAGATGGTTTAGTGCTAGTGTCAGGATCCCGCTAATATAAGCATCAACATCTGACTTTTAAATATTTGCTCGGTTTAGTCAGTTTGGGACTTGATAAAGTGCCTCCGAATCCAACTTACCAAAATGTTTAAATATATGAGTGACTTCAATACATTCATTAGCTTCAACATGTTTGAGAATTTTCACTAATTAAAGTCTCAAACTCGGGTTTAAGTGAGTGTAAGTCGGCTTGTGCTTAGTATAAAACAAAGTTTGGTTTCGACAAACA
This sequence comes from Bidens hawaiensis, assembly GCF_021521415.1. Classification (NCBI taxonomy): domain Eukaryota; kingdom Viridiplantae; phylum Streptophyta; class Magnoliopsida; order Asterales; family Asteraceae; genus Bidens; species Bidens hawaiensis. The sequence goes on along the minus strand of NW_027494421.1, from coordinate 146,707 downwards.
AAACGTACCAAAAAAACCTATTCTGGTGACCTGATGGGTAGGGCAAGCTATGCGTTGAACTGAGTCCAACCCTTCGCGCATCTCCGGATGGGGGGGGGGGGTTCGGCCAAACTTTTATTTTTGGCATTTTTGGTCCCTACAATTAGTTTTAGGTCGTTTTGAGCATAAAATAAGTGTTTTAAACACTGTTAAAAACCTTGAAAGAAAAAGACAAGTACGAAACTGATCGGGTTTACAAAACAAAAACAAATATAGAACCACCCGAAAATGACGAATGTCACATTATTCCCTAGATTTGGAAATTTCATCCCGAAATTATGAAGTAGTTGCGACAAAGAGATGTGAATACTTTCCTTTCATAGCGTCATCGCATTCCCAAGTAAATTATGCAGCATGCCGTGGTTATCAACGAACTTTGGCTAACCGTATCTGGCTTCTCTGGGTTAGTTTTCATTACGGTCCATGATTTCAAAGGGTCTTTTAACTTTTTGCATTGTCTCGTCGATATGCAATTCGTTGAGGGAGTATCTGATGATTCCCCTCGGTTAAGAACTTTTTGAGGTTCGAGACTAGAAAGGTCTGATGAATACTAGTAATTTCGTGCGGTATGTCGAGCCTATAAGCGGGGTGCTACTATTCCTTTCTTTCCAAAATGGACTTCCCCTTCCAAGGAGATACTTTGAGAAGGACAAATTCGTAAACGTTAAACTCGAGAGGCTTTGACTGTTTATTGGCATAACACTTCTAATGACCTCTAGTGGCAAAAAAATTCTTGCCGATTTGATTGATACGATCGGTAGTGTCTCGAACCATCTCGGGACCAATTATTTGAGCTTCACCAATCTCGTTCCAAAATATCGGAGTAGGATACTTGCGACCATAAAGAGCTCCAAACGAGCTATACGGATGCTAGAATAGAAGCTATTGTGGTGTTGGAACTCAATAAGTAGAAAATAAGAATCCATATTTCCACCAAAGTCAAGTACAAACTATCGAAGCATATCTTCAGGGGTTTTGATTGTACGCTCGGGTTGGCTATCGGGTTGAGGGTTATAAGAGGTACTAAGATCAAGGAGATTACCCAAAGAATCATGAAGCGATTCCCAAAAATGAGAAATGAAACGAGCATCACGATCGTAGATGATGGCCAATGGTTTACCATGGTGGCATACGATATCCCGAACATGGAATACTTTGAAAGGAAGTATGTGAGCCCAATAACAGAAAATAAATTAAATGAAAGAAGAGGAAATTTAGAAAAGGTTAAGTTTTTCAAAGGTTCAAATGAAAAGAGTATTGAAAAGACAAATGTTTTTCAACCAATTTCCATAGACTTTGGAAAACCAATCACTCATCAAAAGACCATTGGTGTAGATCCTCTTAGGCCAAGTGAAAGATTCAAGAAAGAAAACTCTACAAATGAAAACAAGTGAAAGGTATGGTGTAAAATATGTGATGTTTATGGTCATCACAAAGATGCATATCAATAAAGAATTACTGAACCTTTCTTTGATCTAGACACCACACTTTATGGTCAAGACTCTGGTTTGTATAAGAAAAGGTATGAAAAGTACTTACAAAAGGGAATGCAAGTCAGCTTTGGAACTGGTGAAGAAGTGAAAAAGTTTAATGATGTGTTTGAAAAGAAAAAGAAGATGTCCATAAATAGATTGGAAAAGAAATCATCCATTAAATCTCAGAATTCGGAAAACTCTTGTGATTCTACAAATTTAAGTTTAAATGGACAGAAAAGACAAGACAAAAAGAAAATTTTCAAGAGGAAGCAAAGAAAAGAACTAAATGGTGATGAAAAATTCTTTTTGAAAAGTGGACATGAATCAAAATGGTTCTTGTGGAAGCCAAAGGATGATAGTCCAAAATTAATCGTCAAAATGGAGACTGTTGTTGAAGAATGCACAAGCTTATTTCCCTATCTTGGAAACTTGATTGAATTTGGTTGATGTGAGAAAATATATATAAATAGTAAACATGAATCGCAACTAAACTTTATATCCAAACAATCTATCCTAGTTTACACAAACGGCAAGTGTACCAGGCGCGTATAGCAAAGATAAGGAAAGTTCGGATATTAAACTCGAAGACACGAGAGAACAACTCAGATTATAAACCTTAATCCATGTCCTATCTAATAATATTTGAATGATTTTATAATATTTTTATATTTTATTTTAATTAATTTAAACTAACTTAACTTAACTTAACGAAACTAACTGGAAAACTTAACGAAACTTAACGAGGTTTTAACGAATATGGAGAAACGACTACCTAGGCAAGAATCCTATTGACAGTTCAACAGCTAACGGGATTAACTAATCACACAACGCATGGATCTTAAAATAATCAACTAAGGCTCATTAAAGTTCGCTAGATCACCTCTCGGTCTCACCAACTAACCCTTACAACTCTAAGAAGATTGAATAAATGCACCGGGAAAAAGATTACTAAGGTACCCTAATGACGCATCTCCTCTCGGACTCAACGGCACAAAAACCCGCTTAAAAATATTACTAGCAATTCTAGGGATAAAGAGGTAACAAAATCTAACCCGATCTAAGACACTTATTTGCACGCAAAACTAAACCAAACAAGACCAAAACTCTCTCTCGCAAAATTTTAACCTAACCGAAAAAGACGCCACACAAACCGACTCTCTACTACCTCTCGGTTGCAAGGAAGGTGAACCTATTGAATTTTAATGATTAATCGCACTCAAGATTCCTATGGTAGTACTAACCATAGCAAGATCAAAAACACCAAGTCTATGACCTAAATGTAGAACCCCAACCGAACGACACACAATGAATATCAAAGTCATACGCGGAATCACAAGCAATAATTATACAAAAAATATTTTTAACACACCAAAGATCGAATTAAATAAAGTCTTTCAATAATAATAATAATACGTCATATGATCAATCAAAACAAATAAACCGCTAAACAATGTCAATATTCATCTCCACCTAGGTAGTTCAAATATTTAGCTACTCATAATAATAAAGGAAAACAAAAACAATTTTTGTATGGAATAAAGAAATCACGATCAAAGATTGAAACCGAATGATTAACAAACCGATGAGTGCGCCAATCTTGTCGTCTTAAAGCTGTTTGTGACTTCCTTTATTGTCGTCGAACCCAACACAACTATTGTTGTGTGCCTCCAAAATTCCACTTTTTCGTTGAATTTCTTGTGGCTTCCCAACCAATATATGGATATATTATGTACTAAACCCCCAAGCCGCCAAAGAATAATTGTCTCTTCTGCCGTTTGTTGACCTTAATAGCCGTCAACCCTTTCTACCAAAATGTTCCTGCCCAAGTAACCTACAAAATATTCCGAACACCCCTTCTCATGTTTTTCTTTATCTCGTTTATATATAAAAATCATTAGGGTTTTTTTTGTTTCTTTTGTTTGTCATGCGTCCAAAGCAAAGCCCAACCTAATCTTTTCATATGAGCTTTTTTCCCCTTTTTTTTCTTTCATATGGGCCAGCTATATATTCCCTTCACGAAATTAAAATAAAGTATAATATAAAAACATGGAATATAAATTCAACGAGATTACTCTATCACATTTTCTTATTATTATATTAAACAAGATAACTATTATGTGTATATATATTCTATTAACGCAATAATAACAAATACAAATATCATGAGACTTGACCGTATCATAATTATTTTAGTTCGTTGTCTCTTGAAATGCAAACTTTAAATATGAACCACGAACACATATAATTTAAAAAAAAATAACCCCCAAAGCAACTCAAAAGTGTAGGAATTAATTATATTATAATATGTATATTTTAGACCACATCACATGTTATGAGACTGATGAGTCTTGTGAACTAGTTTATGAAGATCCAATACCAAATGCAACTTTAGCTGTTGTTGCTGATAATTTACAAGCTAGCATAGCTTGTGATGCATCACTTAACTGATTACTTTGTTTTCAATTGTGTAGGAACAATCCACATAAGCCAATGATGTATGGTATATGGATAGTGGATGTTCCAGGAACATGACCTGTGCTAAAATATCACTGGTTAATTATGAAATATAATTTGAAGGCAATGTTGCATTTGGAAGTGATGAAAATGAAGGGAAAATTGTGGGCAAAGGAATTCTTACAAAGGAAAAAGTTTATTTTCACAATGTGTTTCATGTTGAAGGTCTCCAATATAACCTTTTGAGCATCTCTCAAATGTGTGATAAAGGTTATAAGGTTGTATTTGATGAATCTCACTGTTTCATACTGAAACCTGAGTTTGTGATTCCACCTGATATGATTATGATGATGGCTCCAAGAAATGGAAATTTGTATGAACTAAGAATGAACGATGCTATTTCTAGAGGTGGAACTATTTTTGTCTCTAAAGCATGTGAAAATGAATCTTAGCAATGGCATAGAAAGTTATGTCATGTGAATTTGAAGAATATGAATAAACTTTTCAAAGGTGTACATGTCATTAGTTTACTTACAAAGGAATTCAAGCTTGAAGATAACTGTGATTCATGTCAAAAAGGAAAACAACATAAATCATCTCACAAAACAAAATTGATAAACTCCATTGAACAAGTTCTTAAAATGCTTCAGATAGATCTCTTTGGTCATGTAAGTGTTCCAAGCACTGGCAAAAAGAAATATTGTTTGGTGATTATAGATGATATCTCAAGATACACTTGGGTGTACTTCCTAAATTCAAAAGATAAGACTGGTGAATTAATAAAGAATTGTGTGACCAGAATTGAGAATTAGTTGGATGCAAAGGTTAAGGTAATGAGAAGTGACAATGGATCTGAGTTCAGAAATGGGGTTATGACTAAATTTTGTCTAGAAAAAGGAATATTTTAACATTTCACTACCCCAATAACTCCTGAACAAAATAGTGTTGCAGAAAGAAGGAAGAGAACATTGATAGAGGTTGCAATAACCATGCTGGCAGATGCTTATCTACCAGTATCAATTTGGGCAGAAGCAATTACCACTGCATGGTATGTTTAGAATAGGGTCCTTCTCAACAAAGGACAAAACAAAACTCCTTATGAGATTTTGTACAAAAGAAAGCCCTACATAAAGTTTCTCAAAACCTTTTGGATGCAAGTGCTCTTTATTAACACCAAAGACTACTTGAACAAGTTTCAATCAAAATCCTTAGATTTTTCCTTTATTGGATATTATTCATACTCAAAGGCATATAAAGTATATGTGAAAGATCATCTGAGTGTAATTGAAATATCTAATATCATTTTCATTGAGAATCTGTTTAATATTGTTGATTAAGCAAGTTGGTTGTTTGATTTAGAGAAGTTGATCAAATCCTTCAAAATATATCCTGAAGACGTTGATGAATATTCCTATAGAACAAGTGTTCCTAAAGCAACTTCTGAAAAGAAAATTGATTTAAACAAGTTATGGTCTAAAGTTGTTAATTAAGACATTGGGTTCTCTTTCAAAAAGAAAATTTCTGAAGATAATGAAGATGAGCACAATGAACAAAACGGTCACCCACAAGACAAGAGAACATTGAAATAACTGGTGATCAAACTGATAACAAACAAGATCAGACTCAACATGACACACAGTCAATGTTTGAAAATTTGTTTCAAAATCTGAATATTTCAAATTATGTTGCATCAGCATCTAATCAAAATGTAGAAAAAGCATGAATGAGCAATGATGCACAAGAACTGATCATTGAGGAACCTGATCAAAATGATTCAAATCTGGATCCAACATTGGCTTCTACTCAAATCATTCAAACTTCTTCTGTTCAAAGGAATCATTCTATTGAAAACTTTATTGGTGACCTGCATGAAAGAGTGACCAGAAGTGCCTCTGAAACTTCAAACATTTTCTTATATTCGTGTTTTCTATCCCAAATAAAGCCAAAGAAATTGTTCAAGCACTAAAGGACAACAATTGGGAAGAATTTATGCAGGAGGAACTATCTCACTTTAGAAACTTTCAAGTCTATGTCGGTCCCGAATATTCACTCACAATCACAATCAAGTCATAACTCACACATTAAATGTGTCGACAAGCGAGTTAATACGGTTGTTATTTTAGGAAAGAAGACCGTTTGTTAAAGGCGGAATCAATAACAAACAGGATAGTTGCTAAAAGATTAATAATAGTTAACTAACACACAAGAATCACTCAAAAGATTTCCATTCATATAATATAAGTCATACAAACGATATTCGATTTTAGGGTTTCTTATGGAAAGTTAAGTCCGTACTATTCTTAGACAGCCGTCACAACAAATATTCTATAAAGGGTCTGTATTCGTCTGCCTTTCTTTAGGTGTGCCCTAAAATATTACTTTTATAGGCCTGACACCTCAAGACAGCTGTCATTCTATCTAGAAACTTAAATATTAAGTACATATTCAAATTACATATTCAAAACTATGCTAAGTGTATAACAAGTCTTCCAGGTAGGCTTTGTAGAAGTAATCTTCTCCGAGTAAACTTTATGCTCTGCCTTCATTGGTAGACTTGGTAAACTTGAAGTGTGTTCGGGAACAGTTACGGGTAGACTTTTAACTTTCACCGAGTAGACTTCAATCTTCTTGACCTTATCAGAATTTGCCTGGAAAGATCTTACGAGCAACCTTGTTCTTCCATGGTCCCTTAACTCCTTTCTATGAAATAGCTTATTAGCAAAGTGTGCCCGGTAGCACTGTACTCTGCTAGAGTTAACCCCTGCCCGATGTTACTTGGAATATATCATTACTCACATCAAGCTTACTCGGACCACTGTTATTATTAAATACCTTGCCCGGTCTTCCAATTACTTGGTTTCATGAGCTTGGTTAGCCAAGAGCTTACCTGGGGTAAACCATACTCGGTTATGAAGAACAAACTTGCTAGATATAGTGAACCCTGCCCGGGTATGCACTAAATGGTGAAACTTTCTCGGGTATTCACTAAAGAGTGAACCTTGCTCGGGTATTCACTAAAGAAGACTTCTTGAAAATAACCTTGCCCGGTAGGCAAAATATCATGCCCGGTTAAGTAAAACCTTGCTCGGATGTCTCAGGTATGCCCGGTTACATACTTAGTGATTTCTGAGGAGGTTGAAAAGATTCCAATATTCCTTATGATCATTTTTAGGTCAAATGTTGACTCAACAATCTCCCCCTAGATTGGAACACCTCGGCTGTTCCAAAACACTTCTACAGTTACTTATACATAGTTAAAATACATATCAAATTAAAAACAAATTTTTACATATTCATAAAGATAAACAATTACATAATCAGAATTATGTCCGAAGACATTACACATCAAAGCCTATTCTAAAGAGAATCTTCATCTTCTTGAGGCATTGTGTGCTGCTTGTCTTCGATTTACAATCACAATTCCTGCCCTTTGCCTAAAGATAGAAAGGATTCGGAAATGAGTATGACTTTCAGGAATGTTCAAATCCTTATATCTCTTAGATCTTCATTATGCAAGTAGGTTAGTTCTTCATCTTTTCTGATTATCCTCAAAATAAGCCCATCAGAATTTCTAAGCACATAGTGGCCATCATTTTCTTTGTACTCAATTTCAGCTATGATGCCATTCTTCTGAACTGTGTAGTTAGGACATGGCATTCTCCTTTCAGAAATTATGCAGGTATTCATGTTTGACACTGGATTTCTATTTCTTATTGAAAACTAGTAGTTCAATTCTGCACTTGCTATATTCTTCAATCTAGTAGCCCTTCTTGTTCTATCATGTTTGATCATCTTCCAGCTTTTCTTTTCTTTCAAGAATGGGAATCCCTTGTCAGCTTCGTCCCTAAGATACTTAGAGAGTTCATATTGTTGTCTCCCAACCAACTTGATCGTATCATGATAATCATAAAGATTAAGTGTGGCCATTTTCTCCAATTGTTCTTGAGTAAATTAAGCAAAATCACCTCTAATTACTATGTCTCTCAGCTCCCTGCTTTCCATGATCACCTTTAGAGACTCAGATACTGAATAAAAATAAAGTGTTCTTGGTAGATCCACATTGGATTGTGGTCTTGCTATTCTTTGGGATCCAGTTCTACTTGATTCACCTCTACCTGCTTGTGGGTGTCTTCTTGGGATAGGAGGCCTGAATGGAATAGACTTCATAGGTTTGCTAGGCCTAGATATAGCAAAAGCTTTCATATACATAGATTCAATTAATTCAGCAGGAAGATTGATGAGATCTGCAAAGTTTTCATTTGCATCTTTGCACAGCTTAATAATCATATTGACTACTCTTGGATTGTTCATCAGTCCTGCAGGTACAAATCTGCCACCAACAAAACTTCTAGGGTTATCACTCTCCAACAAAACTTTCTCCCACTCAGCCTTTTGTATATAGAACAGTTCTTTCAAATCATCTTTACTCAAGGCATTGAAAGTATCTTCATCCATACCTCTTTTATTCAACATTATACCCCTAAGTATTTTAATCATTTCCTCATTTTCCCATGGAACAATAGGTTCATCAATTGGTTCAGGTTTTGCTTCCACTGGAATTGGGGTTTCATCAGCAGTTGCCTCTTTTTATTTTTATTTTTATTTTTCAGCTTGAGCTTTTTGCTTGTCCCCGAGTGTCATGATTTTTCTTTTCTTTGCAGGGGGTTTTTCTTGATCTCTCCCTTTTTGTACACTAGATGACTCAGGCATCACTCTCTTGAGTTGTTCTTTTCTTTTCATGTTTGAGTGGATTGATTCAACTATAGCTTTGTCCAAGCTTTCAACCATATCATGTTTCATCCCTTTTTCCAATAAATATCCACACTTTCCACCAAACTTCTTTTTTAATGCTTCAAGCTTTTCAGCCTCCTCATCTTCTTCATAAACGTTTCTTTTACTTCTTCTCTGGTGCTGACGTAAGCTTCTCTCAGTTTTTCAATCTTGAAGTGTGACAAATCTTTCTCAGAGTACCCATGCTTCCTCAAATAATCTCTGTATTTCTGGGCATCCCTGTTCTTTTGTTGAATCAACTTCTCAATAGTGTCCCTTTCTTTGTTCAATCTTTTCTGCCGCTCATCATCATTCAAAGAAGATAGAGTTTCAAAACTTATACCAAAGCTCATCAATTTCACAACCAAAGGATTTTTCCTTTTAGCATCCAACAAACTTTGCTCAATATTTCTCCTTTGTTCTTCAATCATTGTTACTTCAGGAGTCTCAACATTGGCATTGTCATCACCATTTTCCTGATCACTTTCATCATCATCATCATCATCATCATCATCATCATCAGATTCATCCTCCTCCTCTGTAGATTCATCCACAGCATCAATCTTTGGTTCATCAGGAGTTGGATTTTCAGGGATTGGGAACCAAATCAACCATTTCTCCTGGTTTTAGGGTTTGTAAAGGAATTGCCCTAATAGGACTTTCTTGATCATCAGGGGTCTTATAAAAATATTTATTCTTCTCATCATATTTCCCTTTCTTAACTGATTCATCTTCCCCAGCTTGATCATAGGATTTTATTTTTCTTGTATATTTCTTTCCATACCTTGAATCATCTTCACATACCCAATCAGATGGGTTCTTTCTAATGTCTTCTCTCAATTGTTTAGCATATTTGTTTGCAAAAATAGTTTCAATTGATTCACCAATTTCTTCAAAATTTAAATCCATATTCATATTCTTTTCTGGGTGAGCCTCTGAGTTTGTCTCATTTTGAGGCTTACTGAATTTGCTCAATACCACAGCCAATGTATTATCCACTTCCTCATTTCTCTTCAAATTAATCAAGGCCTCAATAACAACTTGATCATCAGTCCTCTTCATCAATCATTTTAGCAGTATTGGCTTGATTAATCAATGCTTCCTACTCTGCTAGCTCTTCAGGAGACAAGGTTTGGGCAAGTATCTCCCTTTCCCTTCTTTCTTTAACCACATTTTCAAATTCCCTTATAGCAGCAGCAGCAGCTCTTCTTCATAGACCTTTTCCTTTCCTTTATCTAATTTTCTTTTTCAGATCTTCTTCATCTTCAGACTGCTGATAGTCATCAATTTCTTTTTCAAGTGCCTCCATCTCAGCATCATGCTCTACCCTCTTGGAGCTCTCAGGTTCAGGTTCAGCAGGAGTAGGCTCCTTAATAGCAGCAATATTATCATTTATCTCATCAGTTTGTTCATCAACAGCATTATCATTAGTGATCACTTCAGTATTTTCATTAATAACCACATTTAAAATTTCATCTCTGACCTCAGTTTCTTTCTCTCCTCTTTCCTCTTCCTCATCATCATCTCTCCATACAACATTCATTATCTCATCATTCACATCATAGTTCTGTTCTTCTCTTTCAGATAAATCTGCCTCATAATCATCATCTCCTACTCTCCTTTCTTCACTATCCTCATCATCTTCATATGTATTTAGCAAAAAAGTCAAACCATCCACATCCGTTGTTCTTCCTCCTACATCCACCATTTCAACATTTGCAGTACCAACAATACCAGCAACATCAGAAACATCAGTTGGTTCATGTATATTCTCCCCCCTGTTTTGGGTCAGCTAGCTCTTCTCAACCTCCTGCTCCAGGGTTCAAATTTTATCATTAGCAGCAGCTAACTGAGCCTTTAGTTCATCATTTTCTAGTCCTAACCCTCCATTCTCATTCCTCAACTTCACAGCTTCTATAATCAATTCAAAATTTCTTTTGTAGAGGCCTGAAATGTGGGGAGGGGTAGTGGGTGGTGACATGTGAAATGGTTCAGGTTCAGAGTTATCTGGTTGGGCGATTGGATTTGCTTCTGCAAAAATATTTTCACTGGTGGAGGGTAGTGTGTTGATGTTTGGTAATGACATGTGTGATGTAGTTAATTCTGGTGGGGTTTGAGTTGTGGTTTGAGGTGGTGATTGGATATCAGGTTAGGGTTGGGGTGGTGATTGGGTTGTGGTTTGAGGTGGTGATTGAGTTATTTGATCATTTATAATTGGAGAGGAATGTGGTGGGGATTGGTTTAGTATGTGTGGTGGTGATTGGTTTAGGGTGGGTGGTGGTGAATGTGGTGGTGAGTGAGGTGGCGAGTGAGATGGTGAGTCTAAAGGTGTAGATGGTGGTGTTGGGATTGGTTGGTTTCCCCCCTAAATAAGTACATCGTCAACTATGGCTCCTCCAGCCCCTCCTTCATTTCCATTTCCATCATCATCATCTTCATCATCCGAACTTTCATTACCACCAGCATCCTCATCATTTCCTCCATCAACATCCTCTTCATCTTTAGACAATAACACATTCAATGAATGTATCAAAATATCATCAAACAATAACCAGGGCATATCCTCATACACTTCCTCTGGATCAAATCTGCTTGTGCTAGCCAGATTCTCTATTCTTTTAAATGTGTCTAGATTTTACTGAATATGAGTGATTCATGTAGTTGGTAAGTTTTCCAACTCTTGATTGAAAATTATTTGAAGGAATCTTGGGTAGGCCTGCTTGATGGGTTTTTCCAATTTTTGAACTAAACCATCAAATATCATTCGTGAAAAGTTGAATGGATAGTTAAACAAAACTGCAACAGTAGCATTTTCCAAATCCCTGCTCATGAGGGTCCAAGACCCTTTCCTTGGTGCAAACCCTTGTATGATATGGTGAATCAAAAATCTGTAAAGGGTAGGGAACATGCCCTTCTGGAATTGCCCATCTTTTGTGTGTCCTTGATAACCCATACACTTGACAAAAATCTTTTATAGTTGAGCGGTTGTAAGATGGATTGGGTTAGGGTTATCATCATTCAATTGTAGACACCTTCTTATCACAGCCTCATCCACTCGTATTTCATGATGGGCAACAGTGGCTTCTATACGTCGGCAATTCACATCATCAATCAATGTTGTCGAGTTCCAAAAATCCAATGAGTGGTTCCGGTAGATTACAGGATTTTCCATTAGTGCAAACCGGATGTTTGATCTTTGCAACCATTGTATAATTGTGGCAACATCTTCATTCTTCGGTGTGACTTGCAAAAGAGCGCACATGTTATGCTTTAGCTCAAAGAAATATGTAGGAACATCTTCGTCCACCATATCTGAAAAACACAATCAAACATATTCAAAGTGAAATAAGTCATAAAGTTCATTACTTTAAGCCATTTCAAGTTGTAAAATTGAAGAAGAAGAAAAGAAATTTCATTAAGAACTTGTTCTTCGACAAATTTAAAACCTACACACAAAATAGATTGTTAGTGGAAATACATAATCAAAGCTTATAATCATCTAATCATGATCGGAAAACATATTATTAATGCTTACCGAGTCGGAATTAGAGGGCTGGTAAAGTTATGGTTTGGATTAATTTAGAATGCAATGAGTCGGTTTGGGTTTCTTTGAGTAAGTAGTGGAAGGAGAGAGAGAGAGAGGGAAAAATAATGTTGAAAAATATCTCACTCCCTCTTATATACCTTTTGAAAGTGGGTTTTAAATGCAATTTGTCGTTTAGTGAGTTATTAGCTGTCAAACAGTAATCTTATCCAATTTAACTTTTCGCACGTTTTTTTAAAAAAAAACACCCAAGTCCAAGTTAGCGAATTCGGCAACCTTGCTCGGAAATTGTCAATGTGGGATTTTGCAAAGCATGCTAGGTATATTCCACTTACTCAAAGCTTACTCGGTAATAGATTTTTAAAAGTAAAGTATTAAAAATAAATTTAAATTAAATGAAGAAAGACCTATTTGAAATACCAGATAACTTGAGAACTAAATCACAAGATGAATAATCAAGTATATAACATCAAGTAGGCAACCTTGTTAGGAATCAGTTAAGATGACCAAATAAGTACTTTAAACATACTTCTAACCTTACTCGGATAACATAACATAGTTAAGCACATACCTTACACGAATAAATTTACCTATAGCAAACCTTACCCGAAAATTATTCACAATACCCAAAGTATACCCAAAAAACTTACAAGAAATACATAGTGTGCTTGGAGTGGATTCCTAGCACAAAGTGTGCTCGGAAAGTCAATTTTGAGATTACCAAGTATATTGAGGGAACTTTGGAATCAAAGTGTGTCTGAAATATATAAAGTGTGCTCGGGAAACAAGGTCTGCCTGAAAACACTTTTAATATCAAAGAAACATATACAGCACATAAGATGCAAAGCTTGCTTGGACCGGGAGCTCAAGCTTAGATCACATACAAATATCAAGACATATAGCATGCTCGGTAAGTTTGGATTTTAAGTACCTTACCCGAAAAGTGTAAACACTTCAAAGAATGCCCAAAAATCATATACTTAGACCAAAATGACTAAGCTTTGCTCGGAAAGGTTAGAGAATATCAAACCTTGCCCGAAAAATTCATATTCAACTGTTTTGTGCCCGGGAAGGTTACAAAACATCAAATCTTGCCCGAAATACATATTCAACATTTTGAAGGCAAAATGCATCTCTTTTTGATTTAAACCAATTATCAACTGTATTTTTCATTAAAGATCATTGTTTAAGAGCAAATGGTGCATTTAGAGATCAAATTTCAGTCATGATACCTTTCAAAACTATCTTTCTGTTGCCAAAAAGATCTCAATAATGGGATCATATTGTCTAAGTAGCTTTCTCAATACTTCATTCTCAGCATTATTATAACAACATAGACAGGTCAACGGTAGGTCTAGACTTAACATGAATTTCATCTCTTTGGTGATATTTAATTTCATTTAATATGCATGATTCTTAATGGATAACACATGATGTTATATGATGCTCCCTAATCTATTCTCAATGCTTATTTGGCTTTCTCCAGATCACCCCAATTTGACTTTAACCCCCTGGATTTGGTCAAAAATTTAATGACAGAACAAATTTTGAAAATTTCTTAGATTCATCATTTCAAAGTTACAAACATATGAGAGGTTGAACGTTGGACTTACATGCCACGCAAGTCGGACTTACGGGCCTTTCATTCAGGATGTTTAAAGGACTTATATGATTGCCTCCACCCTTGTAGTTCTAGAGTTAAACCTCATGTTTGCATTTTCTTTTAAAATGTTTTGTGAACTTCAATCAACTTTTGCTTGATAAAATATTTAAGAATTATGTTGTTCGCCAATGTTCTTTGTCATTCCTTTAAATTAGACATTTCATTTTGGTGACCAAATACCAACAGGCTTGTGTATGACTGGATAATCACTTTTCTGCCTATCATTTGGAAAGATATATATATATATAGGAACATGCATAGACATTAATGTAACTCCACATAAGACATAGCAGTTTCTTTATATTTATATCACCTTAGATTTTACACATCATGAGAAATCAACCATACATGTTAATGACTAGACTAAGTGCCCATTTGGCCTATTAAATCCATATGATTGGCTAAGTAGACAATGTACTATCATTTCCCATACTTAAAACAGTTTTAAATTCAAACACCCCAAATATCTCTTATTTGACTGGTAAATGGCTATCCAGTTTAACCACAAATGGTTAACAGGACCAAACGTATATGTGAGTATATGTCCCTTCATATCAGAGTAATTGACATAGTTTTAAGTGAATGAATAGAAAATAAGTTACAGTTTGCCCCAAATGCATTCAGTTTTCCAGGTTAATGGCTATTCTATCAATTCTGATAACAGATGATAGGACCAACATATACAAGTATATGCCTTTCCAACTTCTGCAAATGACATAATTTTCAGCAAATGTAATTTTTTTGAGACTTTTCATTGAAAATACTTTTAAGCTTCTTTAAAGCTTGAACTGAATAGTATTATCATATTTTTAGTGCACGGTTTCGGTGTCCGTAGCGATCGAATAAGTTATAGGCAGTTAAGTCTTTGTATTTAATGTATATTGTAAATAGCCTATAAATAGGGAGCTCATGCTCATAATTTAGTAGAGAACTTGTACATAGTTTAAGTTATTCTCTCCATAACTTATCTCCACCATAATGTATTTACTCCATATTTATCAATAAAGTATTATATTTAAAGTATCGATTTCTTATTGATGTATCGTATTAGCGGCTAGATCTTGGTCTCTATGACGTTCTCTCACATATCTCAACACCATAACCAACTTGCTCTGTGTTATCAAAATTAGTTTTAATCAAAATTATTCTTAGCAATTACAATTTAGCATTAACATTTTAACATAAAAAAACATATTTTGACACAAAAACACGCATTACATAATCAAATCATGATCATTAATGACATCATTTCAAACAAGCAGACTTTACAGCATGCATAGTCTAACAAATCCTAACAACATCACTAGATCAAATTAAACACATATTCAAACAATCAATCATGATATCAGACAAGCAACTAATCAAATTAGATAATCCAAACTACTTATCACAACATCAAAATAGTTAACTGACAAGCAATCATAAGCATCAATGACACCTAAGTTGCACATATAATCTTTTAAGCACATATCAGTTAACATCAAACATGTAACATATTCAAACATATTCATTCAACATTCAGTGTGTGACCTCAAATAATATAATCAGTTAGCACATAGAGAGACACATTAAGCACACATCCTCAATCAGACCTCATCTAAGTTGATCATCTCCAGGGCTTTCAAAAGAAAGTTGAATCTGGTTATGTCAAGTGGTTTGGTGAATAGGTCAGCCAAGTTATCACTTGTATCAACTCTCTTCATTTCAATCAAACCTTTCTCACTGCAATCTCTTATGAAGTGATCTCAGATTTCAATGTGCTTAGTCTTTGAATGTTGAACTAGATTTTTAACAGTAAAATATGCAGCAGTATTATCAATAAAAATAGGATTGTTTAGAAAATTCAAACCATATTCCAGCATTTGGTTCTGAATCCAGAGAACTTGGGCACAACAAGCAGATGCAGCAATGTATTCATCTTATGCGGTTGATATGGACATAGTGGTCTGCTTTTTGCATTACCAGGACACCAGCCTTTCTCCAAGAAATTGACATCCACCTGAGGTTGACTTCCTGCTCATGTTACATCCATCATAATCACTATCTGTGTAGGCTATCAAATCAAAAGACTGGTTCTTTGGATACCAAATCCCCAAGTCTGGTCTACCTTTCAAGTATCTAAAAATTCTCTTGACTGCATTCATGTGAGAAATTTATGGGCTTGACTGGAATCTTGCACAGACATAAACAGCATACATAATGTCAGGTCTTGTAGCAGTTAGGTATATCAGGGATCCAATTTTGGCTCTATATTCATGCTCATCCACAGGCTCCCCCTTTTCATCAGCTATCATCTTTTCTTTTGTGTCCATTGGAGTTGAAGCAGTTTTGAATTCATGACATTTGAACTTATTCAAGATGTCCTGCACATATTTAGTTTGGTAAATGAAAATCCCATCAGCTTTCTGTTGAACTTGCAGTCCTAGAAAGAAGTTCATTTCTCCCATATAGCTCATGTTGTATTTGGATGTCCTCACTCCTTCAAACTCCATACACATTTGTTCATTGGTTAACCCAAAGATGATATCATCCACAAAGACTTGTAACAGCAGCAAATATGATCTTCTCCTTTCGTAGAAGAGTGTCTTGTCAATAGCTCCCCTTTGGAAACCATTTTCAAGAAGATGGTTTGACAACTCATCATACCATGCTCTAGGAGCTTGATGCAATCCATACAAGGCTTTGTTTAACTTATACACCTTGTTAGGATACACATGATCCTTAAAACCTGGTGGTTGAGCAACATACACCTCTTCATCAATCTTTCCATTTAGGAATGCAGATTTTACATCAAGTTGGAAAACCTTGATATTCTTTGAGGCAACATAAGCAAGAAAAAATCTTATGGCTTCTAGTCTTGCAACTGGTGCAAAGACTTCCTCAAAATGAATCCCTTCTTCTTGTAGGCATCCAAGTGCAACAAGTCTAGCCTTATTCTTAATCACAATACCCCTCTCATCCCTTTTGTTCCTAAAAACCCATTTTGTTCAATTGCATATCTGTTTCTTGGCATGTTAACAAGATTCCAAACATGTAGATCTCTGAACTGATCCAACTCCTCTTGCATTTCTTCTACCCAACTGTTGTCCTTTAAAGCTTGAACAATATTCTTTGGTTCAATTTGGGATAGAAAGCAGGAGTACAAACAGATGTTTGCAGATTCAGAATGACTTCTTGTAACTCTTTCATGTATATATCCAATGATGTGTTCAGAAGGATGATTCTTTTCAACATATGGGGTTTGAACTATCATATCTGCAGACATATTTGTGTCAAGATTTGATTCATTGAGTTCTGGTTCCTCAATGATCAATTCTGTTTCAGCATCATGTAATTCTGGTGCTTCTTTATTATTTTGTCTTGAAGTAGATGCACCATTGTTTCCTATATTCAACCTCTCAAACAGGTCTTGAAATCTTGTTGTTGATACAACTTCCTCTTCATTTGTTTGGCTGCTTGGGTTTTCCTCATGTTGAACTTGATCATTTTGAATATCTTGATTGTCTTGACTGTTTTCTACATGATCTTGTTCAGGACTTTGATTGTTTTCCTGATTATTTTCTTGAACTTGTTCAACAATTTCACTTGAGTGACTCTTTACAAATGTATAATCCTTTTCTTTATTAGCAACCTTCTTCCATAACTTCTCTAAATCCAATGTCTTCCCACTTCTCTCTTTAATCACACTGGTCTTGTAGAATGATTCACCAAAGTCTTCAGGATAAATCTTGAAGGATTTGATCAATTTTTCAAGGTCAAACAGCCACGTTGTACCATCACCTGTATTGAACTGATTTTCATTAAATATTATGTCAGATGATTCAATGGCACTAAAATGATCTTTCACATATACCCTATAGGCTTTTGAGTGTGTAGAATATCCAACAAAGAATCAATCCAAGGTTTTAGCTTGAAACTTGTTTAAATAGTCCTTGGTGTTCAAAAGTGAACATTTGCATCCAAAAGGCTTAAGAAACTTGATGTAGGGTTTTCTTTTAAAGAATATTTCATATGGAGTCTTGTTGTATCTTTTGTTGAGAAGTACCCTGTTGTGAACATAGCAGACTGTGTTAATGGCTTCAGCCCAAAATGTAACTGGTAAGTTAGCATCTGCTATCATGGTTCTTGCAGCTTCAATGAGTGTTCTGTTTCTTCTTTCTGCAACACCATTCGGTTCAGGAGTTCTAGGAGCTGATAATTGTTGAAGTATTCCTTTCTCTGCACAAAATTCTTCAATCACTCCATTTTTGTACTCAGTACCATTGTCACTTCTCATCACTTTTACCCTTTTATCAAGCTGATTCTCAATCCTTGTCACACATCCCTTATCAACTCTGCAGTCTCATCTTTTGTACTCAGGAAATTAACCCAAGTGTATCTTGAATAATCATCAATGATCACTAGACAATATCTCTTCTTTCCTATTCTTGGGACACTCACAGGACCAAAGAGATCCATGTGAAGTAATTCAAGCATTTGATCAATTGAATTGATGAGTTTTGACTTATGAGTTGACTTGTGATGTTTGCCTTTTTGACATGAAATACAATTTTCTTCCAATTTGAACTCCCTTGTAGGTAGCCTAATTACATGCTCACCCTTCACAAGTTTGTTCATGTTCTTTAAATTCACATGACACAATTTCCTATGCTACAATTTTGATTCATTTTTAGTGGCTTTGGAAACAAAGCATGTACCGCCTCTTGAAACAGCTTCTTTCATGTTGAGCTCATATAAGTTGCCATTTCTAGGTGCCATCATCATAATCATGTCAGGTGGGATCACAAATTCAGGTCTTAGAATGAAACAATGTGAGTCATCAAAACCAACCTTATAACCCTTATCACACATCTGTGATATACTCAACAGGTTATATTGCAATCCCTCTACATAGAAAACATTATCAAATGATACTTTTCCATTTGTTAATATTCCCTTTCCCACTATCTTTCCACCATTCTCATCACTGCCAAATGCCACTGGACCTTCAAACTTCTCTTCATAATTAACAAGTGATCTCTTGTCACAAGTCATGTGCCTAGAACATCCACTGTCCATATACCACACTTCATTCAGTGGAGTGGACTGTTCCTGCACAAATCAAAGAAGTTGATTAGTTAATTGATGAAGTGCAAGCTATTTCAACTTGCAAAACATCAGTTTCAATTTCAGTAGTAGCATTGGGTGTGAGTGTTCTAGGTTCAGGATCTTCAGGTGTTAACTCAAGATTATCAAAATTGTCAGTTTCATAACCACACTCTCTTGGAGTTTTCACAAATGAAGTTGTGTTCTTGCATTCACTAGATGCACTATCAGCTTCTTGTACAACATAATCTTTTTCATTTGAGTAATCTCTCACATCAGCGGTCTTTTCCACTTTGGTTTCAACCTTGGGTTTTCAAAGATAACCCTGAGGTTCAGTTGGTTTCTTTCTAGGAAAGATACCCCTGTTACTTGTTTTCTCACTACTTGGTGATCCTTGAGAATCATCAGATTTCTTAGATTGCGTGTCCTTGTTGGGAATAATTCTCAATGGTTGAAAACTCTTTTTCACAAGCTTCTCAGACTTCTTAGGAGATATACTTCTTCTTACTAGTTTAGTCACAGGTTTCTTTGTCTTGACCTTAGTTTTATTTTTTTTCCTTGTCTCCTCAGATGATTTCAAACTATCCTCACTTATGGTTTCATTTCCACACACCTTTCCTTTTTCCATGTATGCATCATACTTTTGCTTGCACAAAACAAAGTCTTGTCCATACTTTGTTTCATCTGGGACATTAAAAGGTTTAAGTTGAATCTCTCATTACATGAGTCAGTGTGATGACCGTACCCATCACACTTCTTGCACCAAACTTTTCCCTTGTACCTTTCATGATCACTTCCTTTCTTGAACCTTTCACTTGGTTTAAGTGCTTTGACTCCAAGTGTCGTCTGAGTCTTCAGACCATCATAATCAATTGAGAAGGGTACAAACTCCTCAATCTTGATGTCTTGTCTTTCGGTTTTGCTTTTGATAGATACAATCTTCTCCATAATCATTGGTTCTTCATCAAACCTTTCTTTATATCTTGACTGCCTCTTCTCATTATTCTTTCAAAGTTTCCACTTCTCCAATATCAAACACCTCATGACTAGAGAAGACTGGATAAACAGGGATAAAGTTTTCAACATCAACTGTTTCAGTCACCTTTTTTTTGTTATTTTGCTTTATCCTCTCCAACACAGCCTTGCTTGGGGGCCTTACTGTATTGTAGCTTATTTTCTTCCTTTCACAAATGTTAAAAGGCACATGCTCTCTTTTCATTCTTTCATTCTGTTTCTTCATTCTTGCTATGACAGGTGGATACATTGGAAGTTTATCAATTGATTCTGATTTCTTCCATCTCCTTCCCCTTTCAGCAGCTTGGATTTCTTCATCGGTGATTTGATCACTTATGTCACATAAGTAATCTGCATTCAAATCATCAGAATCAAAGTAATCTTCTGAGACTTGCACTCCAATTGATTTTTCTTCTTTCATCTTTTCCTTAACCATAAACTCTCCTTCTTCATTCACCTCAACATTCTTGTAAAGATCAACAAATTCTTGTTTATCTTCAAACACTTCCCTAAATTGTTGTAGATAAGAATCTCTCTTCTCTTTGCCAACTTTGGGCATAAAATTGTTGTTGAATGGTGGTGGAACTGCTTTGTATTTGTCTTCTTCTTTCACTTGATTAAAAATTCCACAAATGTTTCATGTGGAAACCAAGTTTTTCATAAATTCATTCTCAACTTGCAGTTTTGTGTTCTGCACATTTTATTCAACAATCATCTTCTTCAGTCCATCTATCTCAGTGATATATCTGGTTTGAGCTCGGTAACTGACCATACAATAATCTTCCAAACTCTTTATCTTTTCTTCATTAATCAGTTCACTTGCCTCTTACCCATTGATGATACTTTGTTTCCTAAAACACTCACCCTCCAGCTTGCCTACTTTTATAGTTAATTCATTTATAGTTTCATGTAAATCAACTGTAGGAGTAGAGTGTACCTGAGATGATGTTCCAGCCTCTTTCTCAGCAATAGCCATCAAAGCAACATTTGCTCTTGATATATCTTCTTCATGGTTGCTCCAGTCAAAATCACCCTCTTGTTGTGAAGTCAAAGCTACATTCCCTTGGTTTCTTGGTTGATTTTGATTGGTTCTATTTGAGTTGGTTGGAGGAGTTTGAAGGTTTTGAGTGTTATTTCTTTGAAAACCTTGATTCTGAGGCACAACTTGTTGATTGGGCTGTTGAAAAGTTGTTTAAGTTGGGATTATAGTTATTGAAGTTGTTGGGATTGTTGTTGTTGTAATTGTTATTTCTTGACTGATTCTGTTGGTATTGTTGCTGAAACTGCTAATTTCTTGGCTGATTTTGAACTTGATTCATCTGAAAGTTTCTGGGCATGTTGCATTCTCTGGAAAAATGACCTGGCTGTTGGCAATTATAACAGATGGCTTTTGACTTGTCAAAACCAATTCTTTCATTTGGCTCTGATAGAAGTGATCTACCAGTCCTGTTGTATAGCCTATTGCTTCTATGATCCAACATGGCAGCTTGCCATTTCAAATCCATATCCTCCAAGTCATCAGCATCTATCTGCTCTAGATCATCTTGAACAATGCTTGTATGAACCATGTTCTTTGCTACAAAAGCACTATAAGACTCAGTGAACATTGTGAGTAATCCATGGTAGTCAGATCCATGATTTCCATTTCCACCAACAAAAGGTGCATGTCCACTTGCCATTGAGGCTGAATCACTGTCTTCCAAGAGTTGGACATTGAACCTTGATTGGTTTTGTGGGTTGCTTGAACTACCACCAACATAAGCTTTAGGTGTATCAACAACATGTTCATTAGGTTCCTTTATGATGGGAATCTGTTGTTGGTTTTTGCTTGACAAGTTTCCCATAGGTGTAATGAGAGCATTGGTCACATGAAAACATGGCTTCTCTTCTTTTATCATTTCATTTTCAATCATCTCTATCTCAGCAGCCTGATGGAAGCACACTACATCATCCACCTTTAAATCATTAAAGTTGGGATTTTGAATGATGAATTTGAAGACAATGTACCATTAAATAGGCATTGAATTGAGTAACTTGGTGTTCAAATCAAGACCAGTCATCACATAATCAGTTATTCTTAACTCATTCACAATTGCTAGAAATCTTTCTAGAATTGACTTCAATCTTTCTCCCTCCTTATAGTTGAATCTTTCCAACTGTTGTTTCTTGATGTTCTTTAGTTTAGTATTACATTCAAACATTTCAAGTATTGCATCATACATTGCTTTGGTAGTTGTATGATGTGCAACTTTGGTCAAAATCTCCCAAGACAGTCCTAGCTTGATCATAGCTAAGGCCCTGTCATCCACCTTCCTCATTCTATCACGTACAGCTGCAGTTGCATTTACACTTTCAGTAGTGTCTTGCGGACCATTCTTGATTGAGTTCCACATATCCACATTATTATAGCAAACGACTGCTTCAAATAAGACCTTCCATTTTGTGAAATTTTCCTGTCTATTAAGTCTAGGAATCTTATTAGTAGACACCTCTTGTTCTTCGTAACCAGACATTTTGAAAGCCAAAATCAGTTAATAAGTGAAAACAATAGTTTGAAAATTATCTGATCTGAGAACCGGATCTTCAAATCTGATGTTTCTGGTTCGATTAGAGCAAGATTAAGTAATAAAGATGTAAACTTTAACTAAAATAAGTAAAAGAAAACACCGGTAATATGAAGATCTGGACAGAATGAAGAACAGAGCAGCCGACGTCACTCTTCAATGAAACAGTGTTCTGCTTACGTCATTGTTCTTCAACAGATCTTCAATCAGCAACAAATTCTTTACCCAAATAAGCAACAACAAGCTCTAATACCACTTGTCGGTCCCGAATATTCACTCACAATCACAATCAAGTCATAACTCACACATTAAATGTGTCGACAAGCGAGTTAATGATGGTTGCTATTTTAGGAAAGAAGACCGTTTGTTAAAGGCGGAATCAATAACAAACAGGATAGTTGCTAAAAGATTAATAACAGTTAACTAACAAACAAGAATCACTCTAAAGATTTCCATTCATATAATATAAATCATACAAACGATAATCGATTTTAGGGTTTCTTATGGAAAGTTAAGTCCGTACTATTCTTAGACAGCCGTCACAACAAATATTCTATAAAGGGTCTGTATTCGTCTGCCTTTCTTTAGGTGTGCCCTAAAATATTCCTTTTATAGGCCTGAACCTCAAGACAGCTGTCATTCCATCTAGAAACCCTAAATATTAAGTACATATTCAAATTACGTATTCAAAACTATGCTAAGTGTAAAACAAGTCTTCCGGGTAGGCTTTGTAGAAGTAATCTTCTCCGAGCAAACTTTATGCTCTGCCTTCATTGGTAGACTTGGTAAACTTGAAGTGTGTTCGGGAACAGTTACCGGGTAGACTTTTAACTTTCACCGAGTAGACTTCAATCTTCTTGACCTTATCAGAATTTGCCTGGAAAGATCCTACGAGCAACCTTGTTCTTCCATGGTCCCTTAACTCCTTGCTATGAAATAGCTTATTAGCAAAGTGTGCCCGGTAGCACTGTACTCTGCTAGAGTTAACCCCTGCCCGATGTTACTTGGAATATATCATTACTCACATCAAGCTTACTCGAACCACTGTTATTAATGAATACCTTACCCGATCTTCCAATTACTTGGTTTCATGAGCTTGGTTAGCCAAGAGCTTACCTGGGGTTAACCTTACTCGGCTAAGAAAAACAAACTTGCTAGATATAGTGAACCCTGCCCGGGTATACACTAAATGGTGAACCTTGCCTGGGTATTCTCTAAAGAGTGAACCTTTCTCGGGTATGCACCAAAGAAGACTTCTTGAAGATAACCTAGCCCAGTAGGCAAAATATCATGCCCGGTTAAGTAAAACCTTGCCCGGATGTCTCAAGTGTGTCCGTTTTCATACTTAGCGATTTTTGAGGAGGTTGAGAAGATTCCAATCTTCCTTATGATCACTTTTAGGTCAAATCTTGACTCAACAGTCTGGGAACTAGTTGATAAACCAAGAGGAAAATATGCAATAGGCACCAAATGAGTTTTCAGAAAAATGAGGTATGAAAGAGGAATTGTAACGAAAAACAAGACAAGATTAGTTTCTCTTGGTTTCTTACAAGAAGGAATTGATTTTGAGAATGTATTTGATCTTGTATCAAGGTTGGAGGCTATAAGAATATTTTTGGCATATGTTGCATAAAATAACATTAGGGTGTTTCAGTTGGATGTTAAATCTGCTTTCTTGAATGGAAGAATAAAAGAGGAGGTGTATGTCACTCAACCTCCAGGTTTTGAGGATCATGATAATCCAAATAGAGTGTACAGACTTAACAAGGCTCTATATACATTACATCTAGCTCCAAGAGCTTGGTATGATGAGCTGTCAAATCATCTACTTAGAAATGGCTTTCAAAGAGGAGCCATTGAAAAGACCTTATTCTACAAGAAATAGGAAGAGATTTACTTCTACTTAAATTTTATATTGATGATATCATATTTGGATCTACAATTGAACAAATGTGTTTAGAGTTTGAAGAGGTCATGAAGTCAAAATACAGTATGAGTTCTATGGGAGAGATGAATTTCTTCCTTGGATTGCAAGTTCAACAGAATATGGATGGAATATTCATTAGTCAATCCAATTATGTACAAGACATCTTAACCAAGTTGAAATTCCAAGATTTGAAGATTTCTTCTACTCCAATGGACACACATGAAAAGATGGTAGATGATGAAAAGGGGGGCTTGTAGATCAATATGAATATAGAGCTAAGATTGGATCACTAATGTATCTGACTGCTTCAAGACCAGATATCATGTTTGTTGTCTCTGTGTGTGCAAGATTTCAATCTAATCCCAAAGTTTCACATATGATGGCTATCAAGAGAATCTTCAAATACTTGAAGGGAAATCCAGATTTGGGAATTTGGTATCTAAAGAACAATGTCTTTGATCTTCTTGCCTACACTGAAAATAACTATAATGGATGCAATATGAGCAAGAATTCAATATATAGTGGTTATCAATTCTTGGGAAACAAGAAAGTCACATGGCAATGCAAAAAAGCGAACATCTGTGTCAATTTCAACTGTTGAAGCTGAATGCATTACTGCATCTGCCTCCTGTGCTTAAGTCCTTTGGATTCAGAATCAACTGCTTGATTATGGTATGAACTTCTTACGCACTCCAATTTTTAGTGATAATACTGTTGCTTTATTTGTTTTGAAAAATCTTGTTCAACATTCAAAAACCAAGCATATTGAAATCACACATCATTTCATCAGAGATTGCAATGGGAAAGGACTAACTGAAATGAAAAGAGTTGAAAGAAGTGATAACTTGGCTGATTTATTCACCAAGCCACTAGATAAGACTAAATTCAACTTTCTATTAAAAGCTTTAGGCATGATCAACTCTGATGAAGTCTGATTATAGATCTATGCTCACATGTGTTAACTGATTATTTGTTTCAAGGTCTTGAATGAGTTGCAAATGATTTAATTGTGACAATGTGTGCTTATGTGATATATGTTGTGATCAAATTGTGCTTAAATGAATATGTGTGACTTAGGTATCTATGATGCTTTAGTATGGATTTGTGATTATGTTTCTTGATAATTTGATGGGTGTGATTGAATCTGATTTGAAGTTTGTTATCGGGATACTTGTCTGAAAAATTGATCATGATTGTTGTGTTGAAATAATTATGCATTATGTGCCAAGAAAAAGTTGGATAATGCACGTCTTATCTCGATTAGAACTTCATGTTAGCCTGGTTTTGTTTATTCATTAATGTATATTCTGATTATGTTTGATTAAGTGAATAGTTGGCTTTTGTCAAAATTACTTTTGTACTGAAACGTATATGATTAAATGAATTATCAAAGAGCTTTTCAAAAGTAAAATGATTTTGATAAACGAGAAAAATTATGGTGCTAGAGACATGATAAGATAATTCAGTTCAAGCTTTAAATAAGGTTAAAAGGTTTTTAAGTGAAAATTGATCCAACCTTTTAGGAAATGTTAGAAGATTAATTATATATACTAATCATATGTGTTTAATAGGCCAAAAAGGCTATTAGTGCAGTGATTGATAAGTATGGTAGCTTTCCATGATGTGTAAGAACTGAGGTGATATAAACCAAATGAAAATGCTAAACTTAATGTGGAGATACATTGTTGAAATATGCATGTTTCAGGATAAATCTCTCTGCATGTTAGGCATAACGGTAACTAGCCAGTTATACACAAGCCTATTAGTATTCGGTCACTCAAAATGATACATTTATACATGACAAAGAACAAAACTTGTGCAAAAAATATTATACATCAACCAAAAGTTCATAAAATTACAACATGAGGTTTTAAACTGTAACTACATAGGTGGGGCATCATTATAAGTCCTAAACACCTTGAATGTAAGGCATGTAAGTCCGTACAACATGGCATGTAAGTCCAACGTTCAACCTCAAAGTTTGAAAAGTATTGAAAAGATAAATTATTCATTTTCAATCATAAAAGAGATATTTTGACCAAGTATCAGGGGGTTAAAGTCAAACTGGGGTGATTTGGAGAAAATCAAATAAGCTTTGAAAAGAGATATGAAACATCATAGTGGAATAAATGTTATCCATTTATGTATTATGCAACTAATTGAACCCTAAGCATATCACCAATGTAATGAAATTGATGTTAAGTAATTACCTACTATTAACCTACCTAATGTGTCATAATGAAGCTGAAAATGAAGTGTTGAAATGTGACTTATTCAATATGATCCCATGTTGAGATCTTTTCTTAAAAGAAAAAGATTTGAAATGATAAACTGAAATTTGATCTCATAATGCACCGTTTTCTCTTAAACTTTGAACAAAATGGAAAAATTGTTTAAAGTAAGGTTTAAGTCAAAAAGTGATTTGTCAATAGCAAATACTCTCTCAAAATGAAATATGCGTGGATGATTTGTCTATAGTGATTATATCTGAATATGTCTGATTATGTGCTTTCGAGTAAACTTAAATATTTAATTGACAATTTGTCTCATTCGACCATACTTGATAAATATTTGATATGGTTATGGTTTGAATATGTCTGACTACTTTGTTCTTAAGTATAAGTGTTTTTGAGTAAACTTTGTTTATCGAGCACACTTTATACTTTCAACACACATCTATGTTGAAGATTTAACATTCCAAGTGTTCTCAAGCATACTTAATATTATCAAGCATACTTGATTAATTTCGAGTAAACTTCTTATAGAGCATACTTGTTGGTATTTTAATAAGAAAAGTTAACTCTTTTAATTAATTAATTGACAATCGATAAAGCTTCAATGAAATACTCTTTCGAGAAAGCTTCAATGAAATACTCTTTCGAGCAAGCTTTGAATTTGAAAATTTGAAAATGGGGTAGTTGGCAGTTACTGCACGAAAAAAGCTTTTAACCGTTACTTAAAGTAACCAGTGTACAATAATAAAAGGGGAATCAACAGAACTTTTTCAGTAACTTTTCTCTTCACCTATTGCATGCTAGTACCCTAAAACCAAATCTTCATCTTACATAAATTTTCTTAATCCGTTGCCGCTTTCGTCAAATCAGACATTGCAAAAGTCTTATTATTGAGTTCCGACACACTTTAACCAAATTAAAGGTTTCAATTTCAAGTTTAACTCACATCACTGTGTTGTTTGTAGGTATTTATAGTGTTGAAGAACAGTTTTAACAGAGAATTATCTTTTACTATTCTTGATCATCCTTCACATTTTGACTCTAATCTACTAATACGTATTCTAATTGTGTTTGGTTTGGTAATTTTTGCAGAACAAAAAGGATTACAACTCTGTTTGCCATGATTCATACAAAAATAGCATTACAAAATTTGAGGATGAACTAAAGAAGGCATTCAAGAATTCAAGCCCTGAAATCTGAGGTTGAGAAGACCTCAAATGCACCAAAACAGGGGGAATGCATTAGTTCTTCTATTAATATATGAAAATGATGATTCAGATCATGAGAAAATTGATGAGTTTCCGAAAAAAGAAGAAAATCAAGTGACTCGTGAAAATGATAATGATAAAGAGGAAAGAAAGAAGTTCAGGGAAAAGGAATTCATTAGAAAATGATCAAATGCAGCTCATTAATTCTCCAAAGAGCAATGAAGAAATTATGTACATTGATGAATCTGAACTTAAGGATAAAATGGTCTTTGAGCAAAGAACAACTGAAATTCAAGATAGAATATTCATGAATCAAATGTTGTCTGAGAAAGAGATGGCAGAGCAAAGAATAACTATGAAGCAATTTGAGAATGAGAATAAACCAAGGGATAAAAGTTACAATGAAAATGATGAAGAGATCCCATAATAAGTGATTGAAAAACTATAAAAAACGATGAAGAGATCCCAAAGGGAGTGCTTGTGTCACTACTTAAGTTAATTCAAAATGTAGGAAACAGAAAAGGCTGCAAAAGAAAAACTAGACAATGTGCTTGAAAAGGTCATGAAGGCTTTGGATGATGAAACTGATCAAAAGACTGTCAAGAATGTTCATTCAGCAAGTGAAAGACTAAGAAAACAAGATGAACATAAAGAGAAAATGGAAAATGATAAATTTCTGTGCAGATATGGAGGTATACCAAAATATTTTGTGGAAAATGGAGTTCCCTTTGACACTATGAAAATCATGACAAAGAAAGAAATCATGTGTAAAATCAAGCTCATAAAAGGAAAACTCCTTAAAGAAGAAAAGGCAGCTTCTCAATCCATGGATAAAAATATCAAGAGGGTGTTCCAGACGAAGACTTATCAATCAAAGCATGTAATATTTGAAAGAAAGTATCACTAGAAAAGTCAAATTCCTCACACCCTAAACCAATTGATGAGAAGAAAAGAAAAAAAAATAAGGTCAGGATACACCCCAAGAAAACCAGAGCCATTTCATAAAGTACAAACAACTTCTAAGGTGCCTGAACCAACAAGAGCAAGAGTTGCAGACGAAAGTCATTCAGTCAATGATGAGAACATACCAAATGAATTATTTTATGATTCTAGAGCAGAGGATATGAAAGTTCTAATGAAAAATGGAGAAATAAGGTCAATAGTCCTCAAGGATGACTTCAGTGACTTTACTCTAGAACAACTGACTGAAATGGCAGCACTGCACTTGTCTGATTATCAGAAAAGACACAGGTCTAACAGTGCACAGCATAATGAATTCTTAAGATATCTAAGAGAACAAGCAAAGTTAGGATTTCCCTTTCTGAACAAAAAGAAAAGATTGGATGGCACTAAGGCCGAAAGAGAAAGACCCCAAAGTTGCAGCCCCATCAAGCAAACCATGTTCTGTTATCAAAGAGTGTAACATCACTGGAAGGGTAATGAATGCACCAATCTCACAAGTCCAAAGAAGTGAACAAATTGTAAACATTCTGTATGATGACAAAATGGAAAATTCTTGCTGAAAAATTTTGAGGGGAAATTACTTCATATAATCTCACATGACAGTGAACTGAAATTTCTGCATTTGGAAGATCTTGTTGACATAAAGAGATGGAACCTACCTTATGACCATCCCTTTTACTCTGAAAATTTCATGCTTCAACAGAAGGCAGTTGAAGTAGCAAGTCCCCTAATCAACCAATGGAGAAACAAGAGAAAATGTGGAACAACATCGAGTTCTTAAACTTCTCATGATGATTGGCTTGGTTTATCAGTCTTTACTTTATTTTGATGTGCAATGTCCTTGTGGCAGAATTCTGAATATGTAATATTTTCTTTTAAGTAATGTAATTTACTTCTTTTAAGAATTTGATGTGTATTTTGAACAAGTGTATGTAATCTGAAGGTGTTTTGGTGCATCTGAGATTGTTCCATACTTGGGAGAGATTGTTGGGATAATAAATGATCAAGAAAGATTCGAATCTTCCCAACCTCCTCGAGAATTATGCTAAGTATGGAATACGAGCATACTAGGCACTTCGAGCAAGCCTAATTTTTATTCAAGCAAGGTATCTTACATCGAGAAAGGTTATCTTCTGAAATTATTCTTAGTGTTTAGTTCGAGCAAACTACACTTCATCAAGCAAGGATGTTGTTTAGTCGAGCAAGGTTTGTTTCAGAGCAAACTCTTGACTTAGCCATGCTCAAACCAAGTAATTTGGTAGATAAAGCAAGGTTTCAATAAAGGTGATCTCAAGCACACTTGTATGAAATTAATGGAATTATACTAAGGACTTCTACGAGCAAAGTTCAACCTCGAGCAAGATACAGTACAACAAGCACACTTAGTTTGATTGAATAAGTCTTTGTTAAAAGGTTGAAGAGATCAAGAAGAACAAGTTTGCTCGTATGATATTCTCGAGCAAAGTTTTATTATATCATGAAGATTGAAGTCTGCTTAAAGAATATTTTATAACAAAAATATTCATAAGTAAAAGGTTTGCTCGATAAAGACAAAAGCTTACTCGAAGACGTATGTGACACTTGTATAATTTTGAATATGTTTGAATATGTTTTTACAATGATTAGGGTTTATAGAAGGTCTCACATTTATGACAATGGTTAAAACGGCATATTAGACTTTCTTAGCAGACATAATATCTTTGTACGGAAAGTAGTCGCACCAGACATTCTACCTAGAAACCCTAAAGTTATTCCTTTGTATTATTGATTAAAATAAATGGAAATCTTTCGAGTCTCTTGCGTGTTTGTAATCTTTATGTTATTTTAGCAACACACGATTACTATTGATTCCGCCTTTAGAAATCCTTGGGTCTTTACATTATCTTATTCATAACCGTATTGTCAACATTAAGTTGTTGGTTACAAGGTTGATAGTGAAATAAATCGATCCTGACATTGGGCTCGATAGATGCGGCTCTGAAGATCGGTTAGGATGATGATGATTTGAAGCAAAATGGATTTGACATTAACCTTACAACTAAAGGCAACGGCCATGATATTCGCTTTATCGGGATGGTCACGAATTTCACAATCCTAATCACTATGTAATTCGGCCCATCGTCGTTGTTTTATGTTGAGATCCATTTGGAGAAATATTCCAGCACACGTATGGATTACAAGGTTTGCTCGATAAAGACAAAAGCTTACTCGAAGACGTATGTGACACTTGAATAATTTTGAATACGTTTGAATATGTTTTTACAATGATTAGGGTTTCTAGAAGGTCTCAAGTGTGCCTATTTAAGGGAATACTAGGTCACATTTATGACAATGGTTAAAACGGCATATTAGACGTTCTTAGCAGACATAATATCTTTGTACGAAAAGTAGTCGCACCTGACATTCTACCTAGAAACCCTAAAGTTATTCCTTTGTATTAATGATTAATATCAACGGAAATTTTTCGAGTCTCTTGCGTGTTTGTATTCTTTATGTTATTTTAGCAACATCTCGATTACCATTGATTCCGCCTTTAGCAATCTTTGGGTCTTTACATTAGCTTATTCATAATCGTATTGTCAACATTAAGTTGTTGGTTACAAGGTTGATAGTAAGATAAATCGATCCTGTCATTGGGCTCGATAGATGTGGCTCTGAATATCGGTTAGGATGATGATGATATGAAGAAAAATGGATTTGACATTAACCTTACAACTAAAGGCAACGGCCATGATATTCGCATTATTGGGATGGTCACGAATTTCGCAGTCCTAATCACTATGTAATTCGGCCCATCGTTTTTGTTTTATGTTGAGATCCGTTTGGTCGAAAATGTGTCGAATACTTTTATGATCAGAGAAAACCACACATTCTGTTCCATAAAGGTAGCATCTCCAAAACATTAAAGCAAAAACAACGGCACCAAGTTCGATATCGTGAGTCGTGAAATTGTAATCGTAAAATTTTAGTTGCCTTGAGGCATAAGCAAAAACCTAACCTCATTGCATGAGAACACAATCGAGATCTTGGTTGGATGCATCGTTAACTGCCACAAAGTTGTCGTTTCCTTCTGGATGGGCTAAAGTAGGACCATTTCAAAGCACATGCTTTAGGGATCAGAAAGCTTCTTAATGTTTTGATCCCCGTTCGTAAGGTTTTCCCTTATGAGTTAATGCGGTGAGGGGTAACGCAATTTTGGAGAAGTTTTAAATGAAACGCCGATAATACCCGGCCAAACCAAAGAAATATCAACTTCCATAAGTGTGGATGGACTCTTACAATCTTTTACTTTCTCAATTTTGGTGGTTCAACATGAATACCTTTATCGTTGAGGATGTGACCCAAAAATCAAATATCCTTTAGCCAAAATTCAAATTTTGATAATTTGGCATAAAGTTGGTCTTTTCTTAGGGATCAAGAATGGAAGGTAAATGATGCTCATACTTGGCTTCGGTTTTGGAAAAGATGAGGATGTCATCAATAAACATAATTACGAATTTGTCCAAAATTGGTTTACAAACAAAGTTCATGATATCCATGAATATCGTGGGTGCATTGGTTAATCCGAATGGCATAACGATGAACTAGTAATGGCCATACCAAGTACGGAAAACAGTTTTGGGAATGCCATCTTTGTGAACACGCAATTGATGATAACCCTATCAAAGATTGATTTTGGAGAAACAAGTTACGCCTTTGAGTTGATCAAAGAGAATGTCAGTTCAAAGTAAACGGTAACGAATTTTGATGGTGAGTTAATTGAGCTCACGATAGTCGATACACATGCGAAACGAGACATCTTTCTTCTTCAAAAAAATGACGGGCTCGCCCCATGGAGAGGAGCTCGGACGGATAACGCCCTTGTCGGAGAGTTCTTGGAGTTCTTTTGACAATTCTTGCTTTACCGGATGCGCTAAACAATATAGATCCTTGGCAACGGGAGTGGCTCCAGGCACAAAGTCGATTCAAAATTCAACTCGATGGATGGGTGGAAGACCGCGTCGTTGGGAAAAACGTCCGGAAAATCATAAATAACAGGAATGTCATGAACTTTTCTTTCTTTCGGGTCTTTTTCCACCGATTGAGCTAAGAATGGAGCGTACTTTTGACGCAAGTAGTTTGTTATTATGAGCACGACATGAGGTTGAGCTTTTTGGGATACGTTATGCCAAAGGTCTTGAGAGTTTTACCGTTAGCTTGCAGAATTCTAAAAAGCGTGCCATAACAAACAACTTCGGCAATATGCAAGGCTAGCCAATCCATACCTACGATGATGTCGAAGCTTCCCATTTGAATCGGGATGAAGTTGATCGCGGTTTCACAAATCGATGGTTCTGGAGCTACCATTGGCGACATCGACGGAAAAAAGGTCGAGAAAGTTTAGTACAGGGTACGAAAAGGGTAGTTTCAAATTTAAAAGAAATAAAACTGCTATAAGCTCTGGTTCAAATAAAATTGAACCAAAATGCTCATTTATTGAATACGTACCATTCACCGCGTTGTTGGCAACTTGGGCTTGGTTGGCATTCATCAAAAAAGAACGCCATTGATTGTCGTGGGGTGACTTGCGAAGGCAGAGATGAAGAAGCTTGAATTTCTTGGAGAGGTTGAACTGGAGGAACCACGAGTTATAGGACTTGAGGTTGGTAAGTTTGCACTTGGTAGGCTTTAGTTGTGTAGTATGGTGCGGGCATGATTTTGGCTTGATTTGCAAAAGTAAGGTGCCGACAAGCATTGCAGAAATGAATCTGTTGAAACAAGCTCTCAGTTGAGGAGGAGTTTGAGCAAAAGTCATGGGACGGTTTTGAGGATTATGGGGAACAAACCTTGGTGGAGCTGTTTGACCATGGGAAGCCTCACAACACACATTGCTAAGGTAACCGAGGACTTCAATTCGAGCATTAGCGATAAGCCGAGTAAGATGGGTGTTAGCATTGACAAGTGTTACACAAAGGATAAGGACCGGTATAAGGTTTTCCCTTTTGATGAGCTTGGGATTGAGATTGGGGTTGAGATGGGGGAGTGATGGCAAGGTTTTGGAATTGCGGTTTGTGTTTCTTTTTAGAGTGGTAGGATGAGTTGGAGTTATTTATGGATTGAGGTGGAGGTTCAACCTTGGTGTAGGATGATGGTTTGGGTGTGATCTTTTCATTAGACCAACTTTGAAATGATTCTCGGAGACAGACGCGGCTAGGGTGATCGCTTCATGGAGTGTTTGCGGGTTGCTACTCATTACCGAGTCTTGGATTTACACAAGCAAAGCACCGACATATTTGTCAGTCGCATGTTTGAGGGGATTAACTAAGTGAAGGACAAAGAGAGTAAGCTCGTGAAAACGGTTGGAGTAGGTTGAGTTGTCACCACTCTCTGGCTTGAGATACTAGAACTGAGCATCGAGCTTCTTAGTATCATGCTTCCGGCTAAACTTCTTCATCATGACTTCCTTGCGCTTGATCCATGAGTAAGCCATGGCGACCTAAACCCCTTTAGTGTTGATTTCGGTGTTCCACAATGTGAGGGCGGTTAGCTAAAAACACGCTTGAGGCAAAGGTGGTTCTTTTGGATTCAAGGCATTCACAATGACGGAAAACGCTCTCCATCCACTCGTACCATTGAAACAAAGTAGTGGCACAGTTCGAACCGATAAATTTTGGTGGGATTGGCACCGGTAAACTGTTTGAAAGAGCAAGGTGCGGGGTTAGGCACAGCTTGGATAACCCTCCCCTATATATTATATATATATATATATCAAAAAGGAGATTTACTTCTCACATAAATACTATTCAATTTTTTTTATTTTATTAGTTACACCCGCTAAATCACTAACCTACAAATAAAATGATAGTTTTATTTTTTTTATTTTACCTTTTGTTTTAACTAATTACAATTTAACCAACTATATTTTTAAACAGTAAATTTGAACAACTGTCAGTTTTACATGTTTTATTGGTCGGTTAAACAATTTATTAAACTTTGTTTTCATATATTTTGTAGTTCGTCTTTACAATGATCGAAGGTTTTTTCATGATTTAAAAATATCCAATCGTCGTATGGTTTTATATTAGCATTTTAATGTTTGATATCTCGCTTTGAAAATATTTTTTTGGCTTACTAATTTATGTTTACGAATTTGGGTTGCTACCACTGATACGAACCAAGTTTATGTTGGCTTGAAGTTATAACTTGTCGTTTGTTTGGTTCTACATATAATAATTTGTTGTATTGTGGCATTAGCGGGTTTATTACTTTTGTATAGTTTCGATGTCTTAACCTGATACAGACTGATTCTGTGTCGACTCCCAGCGTGTTCAAGCTCTAACGTTTTTACGTTTGTAAGGATAGTATTTAATTATAATAACATCTAAAAATATAGAAAATACGTGTAATCGGCCTCCCGGTAAACAAAAAAAAACAGAATAATGAAATATCTGCCAGCACACCCGTCGCGCTATACGACGGGAAGACCTACAAACTGGTCGTGATGTGTGTCGACACTAAAGGAGAAAAAAATCAGATTTTTAAAAGTTAAAATTTCAACCCCTAAAGTTTATAAAATGGGATGTAAACGGAAAATAAGCAATTTTAAGCATGAAAATGGATCTAAAATGCCTAAATAATATATGTGAACAAATTTATTTTTTTATCATGAATGACATAAAATAATATTTAAAATTTTAAACTAGTTAGGCTTCTGGATAAAAAATAACAAATGTTATAGTTTTGATTGCATAAATGATATAGCATTCTTTGACCCCATATGTTTTGTTGTCCACATACAAGCAATAGAGTTTTTGAATGCGAACCAATTTTATGAGGATCATATATTAATAACAATCTCACTCTTATTAATTTTCCAGAAAATATACAAAAAGCAGAGTATTAACTGGAATTTTGAACAACTTACCTAAAATCGCTTTAACAATAGCTGCAACAACAAATAGAAATACCAATTTTGGCTAGAATGTTTCATATTCGTTGTTAGAATATCAAATTCAGAGATTCTGTCAGAGATTCAGGCTCTAATACCAATTGTTGGGATCTTATGAGTGAACGACTTAATCAATGAAATAGTAAACAACTATTCTAATTCTTTGAATGGTTAAGAAACACTTTAATTGAATTCATATTTGAACTATGACCCAACTAGTATTATCAAAGTTAATGCCATGGTAATTAAATTAAAACTAACAAGTAATTGAAGGTTTCAAATGGAAGAACAATTTTGCATTAATTAAAATTCCAAAAGATTACAATCTATTTCTATCCTCAACCTTAATATTCATCCGATTTCTTAGTACAGGAGGTACTGTAATCAAGTGAATATGTGTTTTGAAAAAGTGCTAATGAAAAATAGGCTATCTTCTCCATTTTACACAAGTGTCAAAGTGCTGATGAGCTAAATGTGAAAGCAACATCTAACAAATTCCGTTACAAACAACTGATAAGCTATTGATCCTAGGTTAACTATTGATCTTCTGTAATAACTGATGAGATATCATCGTTTCTTTTATTCTTCAATAGTTTACATCATCAGTTGATAGTCTTCAGTGTTTTTATCATTGATTTGTTGTTAACACTTTGAAAACAATAACTTGGTTTTTGTCAGACTGGAGAACAATTGATGTTTAAACCATCATTCGTTTGGTTTCTGGATGACAATCCTTTGTTCAACACAACACAATCCGCTCATCAAGGTGTATACCAACATTTGTTTTCTTTGTGAAATTATAGATAGTTTTAGGTTTTTGTTTCAAAATTATTGGTAGAAAATATAGGTTTTCTGTTTATTAAATTGGTAAAAATAATGATATATTTACAAGATCATTGTTTGTTTTATTTATTAATACCAGTGTCTAGAATGATCAATCAACAAACTCATCCCCGCTAGAAGTAACCTTCGAAGGTAACGGCGTGGAGGCAGTGTAGCCGTGAGGTAATGTTATACACATATACCCGGATGGAGTACCGGAAGGTGCCCCTACCGAGTTCAGCATTTAATGTTTAATACTTGCCTTTTAAAAAGAATTGTTTAATTCATTGTGATTTTGTTGGTGAGGCAGTGACCAATAATGAATCAATTATTTGGTGACTAAGACAGTCTCCTAAGACGATGACAACACCATCACAGCTTGAAATGGATGCCTTGTCTTTAATCCTGATAACTATATATGTAGTGTCATTGTCATACGAAAGTATTGATTTGTCAGTCAATATGACTCATATAAGGCACCTAACAACCGAACTGGATTATATCATGATAAAGTTATGTTTGCATGATTTCTTTCCGTTGTTTGGCAATTGGATTTTAAAGTTTGTATAATAAATGGCGAATAAAGTGGTTAAACAATTAAATAATCTAGGCTTAATTGTTATTTTGTGAAAAACAAAATTAAGCTTACGTTTAACAAGTTGGGCTTAGAAAATTGGGTTTGGGCACTTTATAAAACATGAATGGGGCACTTGGGGTCTTTGTACCTAATATATTAGAATTTTATTAAAGAAAATACAAACTTGAGGGGATGCATACGCTCCCCCTGACTCAATACCGAATCCGCACATGGTTGTATTTGTCCTCTACAGCATGCTTTAAAGAAACTTACATTCGTTTTTGGTCCTTCGTATATATGATTATTACAATAATAATTGGTACATATCTACGACTTGTAATCTCCTTGTACTCAACCGGGCAAAGTTAATCCTAGAACAATCCTGGCATCATGATAATTAGCTCTTGCTCTATATTAGTAGTGAAGCTAGATGAAGAACCATCGTCAACCTTAGAAGACAGTTGTCTTTCCTCAACATTATCAACCTTAATAGTTGGCGTTGGGTGGTATATGTGTAAAAACACACTTCATAAAATGTTTTGAACCTGGAATTACATATATTTATTTGTGTTGAATTCGAGTAAGTGAAAAAAAAATTTATCATTTTCACGTATAAAAGACTTGGTTTTGCAATAAAAAAGTGGCTAGCAGCGTACTATTTTTCAATGACATGCTAAGCGCATGATTCTATTAGACGTAATTTCAGACTCCAAATCACAAGTCGGTGAACTTTAGAGACCAATAATGATAAGTCGGTTATAGTTGGTTATATTTCTGAATTGCAATATGTTTCCCAATTGTATTGTAATTATAATTGATAATGTCTTGGCTAACAAGTTAGGTTAATCTATATAAGTTAAGCTATGGTTAGATATTATAAAAAGGTGAGATACAAACGAGTTAGTGTTCATCTAGAGACACACACATGATGCAACCGAGTTATGGTTTAAGAGAATATGTGAGATGTAGCCGAGTAAGGGTTCATAAAGAGTCAAATCGAGTTAGGATTTGAGAGTTGTAATCAGTATTTTGAGTTATGTTTTCTAATTAATATAAGCAAGAGTTAGTCGTTTAGTTCGTCTTCGTTTATAGACCGGGACTTGAGTTTCTTTAAACGGACATTAATTTTTTTTCGTCATGAGTCCTCCATCATCAAGTCTCCATTGTTTCACAAACCACCGATGTATATATTAGAAAATACAAATTTGCAGACTTGATTTTATGCCCATGATTCTTTAAATTAATGAAGAAATATAAAATGTTCTATTCATCCTTATTGCCAAAATGTGAATGAGAATTGAACAAGATTTCTTCTTCTTTAAATTAATGAAGAAATATAAATTAGTTCTGTTTATCCTTACAGAAGAGTCATATATATAAGCCACGGAGCTCAATTAGCAAGAATATTCACAACAAAAGTCATTTTCACTTATAAATATAAGCTTCCAAGGGGCTGCTTACCAATATTATGTTAAATTATTAAGAGGTCTAACCGATTAAGCGTATTAGTTTGATCACTAGCATAATGTTTCATCCGAAAGTGTATGAGAACTAGATAAAGACCTTATGTTTATCGTTGGGGAACTATTATAATGTTTTGTTCAAACGAAAGAATATTTCATGACACCAACTCCCAGTTCATAGTGTTAGTTTAAGACTAATATAGAAAGAATTTTTTGAGTCAAGCCATTGACCTAAGGGGGAGATTGTTAAGTCAAAGACTTGTTCTATGGAACATATGGAAGATTGGAATCTTCTCAACCTCCTCAGAATTTGCTAAGTATGGATCTGGGCACACCTTAGACTTCCGAGCAAGCTTTTACTTAGCCGGGTACGATATTTTGTCTATCGGGCAGGGTTATCTTCATGAAGTCTTCTTTAGTGGATATCCGGGAAGGGTTTGCAAATTAGTGTATTACCGGGCAAGGTTCACTAGTTTATGCAAGTCCGGGCAAGGATCACTATATCAAGAAGGTCTGTTCTTCATAGCCAAGTATTGTTCACTTCCGAGTAAGGTTTTGGCTAACCAAGCTCATGAAGCCAAGTAATTGGAAGACCGGGCAAGGTATTGATTAATAAGTTGGTCCAAGTATACTTGATGTTTTAATGATATATCTCTAAGTATCATCGGTCAAGGTTCAACTCAAGCAAGGAACAGTGCTACCGAGCACACTTTGCTAATAAGTTATTTTCTAACAAAGAGTTGAAGGGACCATTGAAGAACAAAGTTGCTCGTATGGGTTTGTCGGGCAAAGTCTGGCAAAGTCAAGAAGATTAAAGTCTATCCGGTGAGTATTTTACTTGGTAAAATACTCTTCAAAAAAAGTCTACCCGGAAACTAATTCCAAGCACACTTCTATGTTACCAAGTTATAAAGGATGGCAGAGCATACTCGGAAAGACAAAATTGATGCAAAGCCTACCCGGAAGACTTGTTTTCCACTTAGGATTATTTTTAAATATGTAATTTGAGTATGTCTTATCATTTAGGGTTTCTAGAAGGAATGACAATTGTTAAGGAGGTGTCAGGCCTATAAAAGGAATAAATTAGGGCACGCCTCCTAACGGCAGACTGACACATTAATTAAGAGAGAATATTTTTGTGTGTGACGGCTGTCTTAGTATAGTACGGATAAAACTTTTCTTCAAGAAAACCCTAAATCAATTACCTTTTGTATGATGAACATTATATAAATGGAAATATTTTGAGTGAATCTTGCTTGTGTTAGTTACCTTTGATTATTGTTTGCAACTACCCTGTTTATTATTGATTCCGCCTTTAATAAACAGTAATCTTTCTAAATATAGCAACCCGTCGTTAAATCCCATGTCGACACATCTATTTGTGTGAGTTATGGCATGATTTGAGTAAGATACAGCTAAAATCGGGGACCTTACAAGTGGTATCAGAGCCCGTTACTGCTATTTTGGAAAGATTCTTGTTGCTGATTGAAGATTTGAAGAAAAGTGACGTAAGAAGACCACTGTTCCATTGATTTGTGACGTCAGCAGCTCTTTTCTTCATTTTTCTTCCAGATCTACAATCTACCGGTGTTTTCTCTTCCTTATTTCAATTAAAGCTTTAATCTTTATATATAAATCTTGCTCTAATCATATCAAACACATCAGATCTGGACAACCTGTTTTCAGATCTGATTATTTTAAAACTTTGCTTTCTACAAAGAAACTGACTTTGAATCTTTGAAAATGTATGGATGTGAGGAACAAGAGGTGTCTACTAACAAGATACCAAGATTGTATGGACAGGAAAAATTTACCAAGTGGAAAGTGCTTTTTGAATCAGCCGTATGCTACAATGATGTTGATATGTGGAACTCCATCAAGAATGGTCCACAAGCTGCGGTTGAGGAAGGTGCAAATACAGCTGGAACTGCTGCTGTGAGAGAGAGAATGAGAAAGGTGGATGACAAGGCCTTAGATATGATTAAGCTAGGTTTGTCTTGGGATATTTTAACCAAGGTGGCACATCACACAACTGCCAAGGAAATGTATGATGCCATCCTTGAAATGTATGAAGGGAATACTGAGCTGAAGAATATAAAGAAGCAAAGATTGAAGCAACAGTTGGAAAGGTTCAAGTATAAGGAGGGAGAAAGGTTAAAATCAATTCTAGAACGTTTTCTAGCTATTGTGAATGAGTTGAGGACAACTGATTATGTAATGACTGACTTTGATTTAAATACAAAGTTACTTAATTCAATGCCAAAGGAATGGTATACTGCCTGCAAGTTCATCCTTCAGAAGCATAATTTCAATGAATTGAAATTGGATGATGTAGTGTGCTTCCTTCAGGCTGCAGAACTTGAAATGATAGAGAATGAAATGATTAAGAAAGAAAGACCCTGCTTCAATGTTTCAAATGCATTGATTGCACCAATGAGAAATCTAACTACCAATATTCAACAAAAAATTCCCATTATTGAAGAACCAGTTGAACATAATGCTGATACTCCAAAATCTTTCATTGGTGGTAGCACAAGTAATCAAGGAAATCAATAGAGGTTCAATGTGCAACTGATTGATGACACTGATTCTGCCTCTATAGCAAGTGGGAATTTACCTCATTCTAGTGGTGGAAATGGTCAAGGCAATGAAACACAGGCCTTGCTGTCTATGTTCACTGAGTCATATAATGCCTTTGTTGTAAAGAATTTAATTCACACGAGTTTGGTACAAGATGATTTGGAGCAAATTGATGCAGATGATTTGAAAGATATGGATTTGAAATGGCAAGCTACCATGTTAGCTTTGAGAAGTAAAAGGCTGTATAACAGAACTGGTAGGTCTCTGGTCCTAATGACAGGATTGGTTTTGACAAGCCAAAAGTAATTTGCTACAATTGTCAGCAACCTGGTCATTTTGCAAGAGAATGCAATCAACCAAGAAATTTCAGATGAATCAATTCCAGAACCAATAGCCAAGAGGTCAGCAGCAATACCAACAAAAGCAGTCAAGATTCAACAACAACAACTTCAATCCCAACAACAATTACAACCCCAACTTCAACAACTTTTAGCCTCAAATGAACAATCAACAATAAAGTATGCAACAGAATCAAGGTTTTCAAATGAACAACAATCAAAACCTTCAAACAGTTCAAAATGTTCCAAACAACACTATTCTAGCCAACGATAATCATATCAGAAATCAAGGAAATATGGCAGTGACTACACAACATGAGGGAAATTTTGATTGGAGCAATCATGAAGAGGATATTGCAGATGATATCAAGAAATAAAATGTGGCATTCATGGCCATAATTGAGAAAGAATCTTGATTATCATCTCAGGTACATTCTGCTCCTACTGTTTATTTAAATGAAATTATCAATGAATTGAAAACAAAAGTAGGCAAGCTGGAAAGTGAGTGTTTTAGGAAACAGAGTATCATCAATGGGTATGAGGCTAGTGAGATGATCAGTGAAGAAAAGATTAAAAGTTTGGAAAATGATTGCATGATCAGTTACAGAGCTCAAACTAGATACATCACTGAGATTGATGGATTAAAGAATATGTTATTGGAAGAAAAGGTGCAGAACACTAAACTGCAAGTTGAAACTGAATTTTTGAAGAACTTGGTGTCAACAGGCAATATATGTGGTATACTAAACCAAGTAAAGGACCAAGACATATACAAAGCAGTTCCACCTCCATTCAACAACAACTTCATGCCAAAAGTTGACAAAGAGAAGAGAAATGCATACCTGCAGCAATTCAGAGATGTCTTTCAAGACAAAGAAGAATTTGTTGATTTGTACAAGAAGGTAAATGTGAATGAAGAAGGAGAGTTTGTAATTAAGGAAGAAGTAAAAGAAGATAATTCAACTGGAGTTCAAGTCTTTGAGGATGACTTTGATCCTGTTGAATTGGATCAAGATGATTTAAGTGATTTAAGTGATCAAATCACTGATGAGGAAATCAAAGCTGCTGAAAGAGGAAGAAAATACAAGAAAACAGAATCTGTTGATCAACTTCCAAAGTATCCATCTGTTACAACAAGAATGAAGAAGCAAAATGATAAGATGAAAAGAGAACATGTATCTTTTGACATTTGTGAAAAGAAGAAGATAAGTTACAATGCAGTCAGGCCACCAAGCCAGATTGTGTTGGAAAGGATAAAACAAAACAAAAAGAAGAAAGTAACTGAAGAAGTTGATGCATAAACTTTTATCCCTGTTTATCCAATCTTTTTCTAGTCATGAAGTGTTAGATGTTGGCGAAGTGGAAACCATGGAAGAATATGAGAAAAGATAGTCAAGACATAAAGAAAGCAGTGATGAGGAACCTA
This sequence comes from Bidens hawaiensis, assembly GCF_021521415.1. Classification (NCBI taxonomy): domain Eukaryota; kingdom Viridiplantae; phylum Streptophyta; class Magnoliopsida; order Asterales; family Asteraceae; genus Bidens; species Bidens hawaiensis. The sequence goes on along the minus strand of NW_027494421.1, from coordinate 103,633 downwards.
TGATTATGGAGAAAATTGTCTTTGTTAAAAGCAAAGTTGAAAGACAAGACATCAAAATTGAGGAGTTTGTTCCCATCTCTATTGATTTTGATAGTCTGAAGACTCAGAAGACTCTTGGAGTCAAGTCACCTAAACCAAGTGAAAGGTTCAAGAAACCAAAAGAGCATGAAATATTCAAAGGTAAGGTTTGGTGCAAAAAGTGTGATGAATATGGTCATCACACAGATTCATGTAATGAAAGATTCAAATTCAAACCCTTTCATGTCATTGATGAAACAATGTATGGCCAAGACTTTGTTCAGTACAAGCAAAAGTATGAAGCATACATGGGAAAAGGAAAGGTATGTGAAAATGACACCACAAAGAAAGATGTGTTGAAATCAGCTGAAGAGACAAGAAGTGAGAAGAAAACTGAAGTCAAATCAAAGAAACAAGTGACTAAATCAGTAAGAAGAAGTATGTCTCCTAAGAAACATGAAAATTTGACCAAAAAGAACTTTCAGCCTTTAAGAATCAAACAAGATACTCAATCCGTCAAATCTGATGAATCTCAAGGTTCACCTAGAAATGAAAAGATAAGAAACAAAGGTGTCTTTTCAAGAAAGAAATCAACAGAACTGACAGGTGATGAGAAGTTCTTATTAAAACATGGTTATGAACCACAAGGTTTCCAAAGGAAACCTAAGACAGAAACTAAGGTTGAGACAGTTGCTAATGTGAGAGACTACTCTGAAAAGAAGGACTATGTGATAAAAGAGTATGCAAGTGACTCAGCTGAATACCAGAACTCAACCTCATTTGTTAATACCCCAAGAGAGTGTGGTTATGAAACAGACAATTCAGACAACTTAGAAGTCACTCATGAAGATCCTGAACCAACAACACTCACTTCCCAAGCTGTCTCAGAAACTAAAAATGATGAGTTGCAAGCTGTAATGGCCTACACTTCATCACTCAACTAATCAAATTGTTTTTGTGCAGGAACAGCCCACTCCTCTGAATGACATATGGTACATGGATAGTGGTTGTTCTAGGCACATGACTTGTGATAAAAGATCACTTATCTATTATGAAGAAAAGTATGAAGGTCCTGTAGCATTTGGGAGTGATGAAAATGGTGGAAAGATTGTGGGGAAAGGAATCTTGACAAATAGAAAGGTTTCATTTGACAATGTGTTTCATGTTGAAGGTCTTCAGTATAATCTACTGAGTATATCACAAATGTGTGATAAGGGTTACAAAGTCAGTTTTGATGATTCTCACTGTTTCATCTTAAAACCTGAGTTTGTGATTCCACCTGAAATGATTATGATGATGGCACTAAGAAATGGTAATTTGTATGAACTGAATATGAAAGAAGCTGTTTCAAGGGGAGGTGCTTGTTTTGTTTCCAAATCCACTGAAAATGAGTCAAAATTGTGGCATAGGAAACTGTGTCATGTGAACTTGAAGAACATGAACAGACTTGTGAAAGGTGAGCATGTGATTGGATTACCTACAAGAGAATTCAAATTGGAAGATCATTGTAATTCATGTCAGAAAGGAAAACAACACAAATCTTCTCATAAGTCAAAGCTCATCAACTCAATTGATCAAATACTTGAATTACTTCACATGGATCTATTTGGTCCTGTGAGTGTGCCAAGTATAGGAAAGAAAAGATATTGTCTTGTGATCATTGATGACCATTCAAGATATACATGGGTTTATTTCCTAAGTACCAAAGATGAGACTGCAGAGTTGATTAAGGGTTGTGTAACAATGATTGAGAACAAATTGAATAAGAAGGTTAAAATGATGAGAAGTGACAATGGTACTGAGTTCAAGAATGGAATTATGCAAGAATTTTATGAAGAAAAGGGAATACTTCAACAATTCTCAGCTCCTAGAACTCCTGAACAAAATGGTGTAGCAGAAAGAAGAAATACAACTTTAATTGAATCTGCAAGAACCATGTTAGCAGATGCTAACTTGTCTGTTACTTTTTGGGCTGAATCCATAAATACAGCTTGCTATGTTCAGAACAGGGTACTTGTCAACAAAAGGCATAATAAGACTCCTTATGAAATATTCCACAACAGAAAGCCTTATATCAAGTTTTTCAAGCCCTTTGGATGCAAATGTTTTCTTCTGAACACAAGGGATTATTTGAACAAGTTTCAAACAAAATCTCTAGATTGTTTCTTTGTTGGATATTCTACACACTCAAAGGAATACAGAGTATATGTGAAAGACCATCTGAGTGTCATAGAATCATCTGACATTATCTTTAATGAGAATCAATTCAACACAGTTGATGGTGCAGCATGGCTGTTTGATCATGAAAAGTTGATAAGGTCTTTCAAGATTTACACTGAAGACTTTGATGACTCATTCTACAAGACCAGTGTAATTGAAAAGAAAAAGAAGAAACCACTAGACTTAGAAGAATTGTGGAAAAAGGTTGCTAGAAAAGAAAAAGAATATACTTTTGTGAAGAACTCCTCAAGTGACATTATTGATCAAGATCAATCAAATGATCAAGAAAACATTCACAGATCTGAGAATGATCACACTTAGATCAGTCAAGACAATCAAAATGTACAGGATGATCAACATCAGAATGAGGGAAACACAAGCAACCAAACAAGTGAAGAAGAAGTTGCATCTACTATAAGATTTCAAGATTTGTTTCAAAGATTGAATTTAGAAAACAATGGTGCATCTACTTCAGGACAACATAATAATGAAGCACCAGAATTTCATGATGCAGAGACTGATTTGATCATTGAAGAACCAGAGCTCAATGAGTCAAATCTTGACACAACTGTGTCTACAGATATGATTGTTCAAACTCCTTATGTGGAAAAGAATCATCCTTCTGAAAACATCATTGGAGATTTGCATGAAAGAGTCACAAGAAGTCATTCAGAAATTGCAAACATCTGTCTTTACTCCTGCTTTCTATCTCAAATAGAGCCTAAGAACATTCCTCAAGCATTAAAAGACAATAGTTGGGTAGAAGCAATGCAGGAAGAACTGGCACAGTTCAGAGATCTAAATGTGTGGGATCTTGTTGATAGACCAATTGACAGATATGCAATAAAAACCAAATGAGTTTTCAGAAACAAAAGGGATGAGAGGGGTTTGGTGATTAAGAATAAAGCTAGGCTTGTGGCACTGGGATGCCTTCAAGAGGAAGGAATAGACTTTGAGGAAGTCTTTGCTCTTGTGGCAAGACTTGAAGCTATCAGAATTTTTCTTGCATATGCTGCCTCGAAGAACATTAGAGTATTCCAGCCTGAAGTTAAGTCTGCATTTCTAAATGGAAAGATTAAGGATTCTTAATATTAATAATATATAATTCTTAATATTAATAATATATATTCATCAAACAAATGATAAATGGATTAACTCTTTAGTAAAATTAAATCATATAGTATAAAAATGAGAGCGTTATTAGTTTATTAGCTTCTTTAATTTTCTCCAAATTATAAATCGTGTGTCTAATCATACTCTATAAAGTTAAGAGCCTTGTAAATGGGGCGGTTCGGTTTTGGCAGGTTTGAAATTATCTTTAACCAAAACCGACCCGTATTTGACGGTTTTCAAAAATTCATTAAACCGATCCGCTAGTTATGTCGGTTATCGGTTAAAATCGGTTCGGTTTTATCTGTTATGGTTCGGTTAATGGTTATGGCGATTAATTTGCACACCCCTAGTAAGTACAAATTAACAGTGTTTTGAAACTAGGCCTGACTTGGCCGGTCGGACTGGTCCGACCGGGACCTGGTCCCTCAACGGGTCGGGTTAGTGTATTTGGCCCCGTTTTTGAAAAACCCGGCCGGTTTTGCTGGTGAGCGGTCGATCCGGACCGGTTGGAATGGTTTACCCGGCGGGTGAACTGGTAAAACCTATTTTGTATTAAATTCAAAATTATATGTGCATATCGAGATTCAAACTTGGTCATTTTGGAGATAGAAACTTTAATAATTACCCATGAGCCAACCAACCAAGCTTCATTGATGTCTCTATTGATCAAACATAAATCATACATATTTAAAAAGCAATGTATATAACATAGATAAACATTAATGTTTGTTATTATTATTATTTTTGTTTAGGAAAATTGGTTTTTATTGGTCACAACTATCGTCTTTTGGTTACTACCGGTCCCAACTAACGACTTGGCTGCTGACGGTCCCAACTTTTAATGTACTTGTTCCTAACGGACCGCGACTTATATAGTTCTAACGTCGTTAGTTTCAGGTTGCTGGAAAAACGTTTTTGGCCGGAAAACACACATTTTTTCCCGAAAATTTAACAATTTTGTCCCAAACATCATGGTAACTGTGTATCGTACCTTTAGGAATCTTTTTCTAGTAAAAGCCCCAATTATCGAGGTCGTCGAAACCCTAGAACCATCGTTCGAATCAATTGATGGTGCTTAGGTGTTGGTGGTTGGTTGGCGGTGAGTCAATTGGTAGTGGTGACGGTGTTCAGGTGGTGTTTTCCGGCAAAAAATTTGACTTTCCCGGCCAAAAACGTTTTTCCGGCGACCTGAAACTAACGGCGTTAGGATTCTGTTAGCCGCGGACCATTAGGAACATATATATTAAAAGTTGGGGCCATCAGTGACCAATTCATTAGTTGGGACCGGTAATGACCAAAAGACAACGGTTGAGACTAATAAAAATCAATTTTCCTTTTGTTTATCATTATTTTTTATATGTATATCTATAATATCAAAAATCACTTGGTTTTAAAACCGGTAACCGCCTAAAAATACCAAGTGTCTTACCGAAATCCGTCATAACCGGTTTAACCGGCCAGTACATATCGATTTTTAAAACTTCTAAGTCTTTTAATATTAAGTCTTTTAAGATATAAATAAATAATGTATTATGTTTACTTCAAAGAAGATCAATATAACGTAACATACTATTTACTTTATCGACCTCTTTTTTGTCATTGATTTTTAAGACGTGAATCCATGACTTTGGTCTCTTATGATTATATTATGTTTGTATGCAGTTTCTTGTTGTTTATATATCTTTTAATAAAATAATTTATAACATCTTTCTGTAAAAGTAAACTCCATACTCACAAACTTAACCAAACAATATTCGGTTCCTAATGAACCAAAAGACTACGAAAATACCAAAAGACTATGAAAATTCACTGACGCAAACAGAAACAAGCCAAATGCTAATAGTTACTGAAGCCAACTTATGCGTTTTGAAATTACGTATTATCTATCTAATTGTGCAAAAACGCTTATTTTATTTAAGTAACGACTTTGACAACCTCTAAACTGTCTACCGTAATATTTACAAGAAATTTCAAAACTTAATTTTACACAATGGAGTTTAAACATTTATATCATAAATTACTTAAACTTTAATGCATTAAATAAAGCTAATAAATCATGTAAGGTCTTAAATGATCAAGAGTAAATGAATATACAAAAGTCATTCTCACGTTGTTGGAATGCTAAGGTGGTAAATATGTTAGTATTTATTTTTATAAAGAAGTATAGATATAATATAAATAGAGTATAAACAGAAAGTGAATAATTAAAGTTAATTAAGATCTTGGTTTTTGAAGGAAAGATATTGTGAGAATTAACCAAACGATGACAACTGTTCATAATTATTTTACTTTATTACAATACTAGTTTGAGGCCCGTGTATTACACGTGTAATTGATGAAAATTATAAACTTTAACTATGAAGTGAATTACAATCAACAAAATCATCACTTATTGTTAATACTAATTTATATAAAAGTTACAGAAAATACATAAATAAGATTACACAAATATGTTACAAATAAACAAAACTTTCTTGTACACTACATTTGTGATTGTATTGTTTGGTATATATTGTTTACCAAAAATCAAAATCTTTAGTCCATGTATGCTTGTAAACTCTTGTTAATGTAACATATGTGTCTGCTTATAACTCTTGATATAGCCATATATAGTTATCTGTGTGACAAATAAGATTATTCAAGTACATACCGCGACCCTAGATAAAATATAATATATATCCATGATACTAACAAAAAAAATATTCATACACATAAAATGTCATACATATTGATCAATTAATATATATGATGTCATTTGAGATCATTCGCTCATGTTTATTAAAAAAAACATGATTATTCCAAAAAAAAACATGTTACCTGAACTTTGATGATATAATCATCCATAGAGTCTTTAAAATCCGAAATTGATTGTTCATGAAAAATTATTTGTTGTTATTACTATACTGCATATGACAAATTTTAATTAATTTTATATATTAGAATTAACAATTGTATAATCAGGAAATATATAAAATCTAAAATTTAAATATAACAAAATGATTTGTTTCATTTCATATGAGTGAAAAATGACAAAGAAATAATAACCTTAAACTCATGTTCAACTAACAGTATTTTTTATTTAAATTGTGTATAGTTTATTATTTTGAATATAAATTTTAATAGACACTTTAATTATGTATTACCCAACATGTAACACTAACATAACCTCAAATCGTTGTATTTGTATAAAAATAAAATTACTAAGTTAATATAATATTGAAATGCTGTAAATAACTGATGAAAACGTTATTATAGGTTTCTGTATCCTAAATGATTTTTCGAAAACGAAAATAGTGGAAAGGGATTGAAACATATTTTTAGGTTTAAAAATTTGAATGCTTTTAATTAAGTAATTTGTCTTATAAGACATATTAAATTAAATATATTTGAATGTATAAAAAAATATAAATCAAATTATAAAATATATGTTTCTGGAACATCTGAGTTATGAAAGAAAAATATTGAAAACTAAATATTGATCTTCTTGTTGCTAATCATTTATACTACACAAAAAAGTTATATAAATGAATGATAGATATTTCATATAGTAAATCGTTATTCATATGGATTATAATTATAATATTCAACTTCAATGATTTAATGCTAAACACCAAGATATATATAATATGTATTCTTCATGTTTGGAAAATTTATATAAAATGTTTAGAGAAATTAAGAAAATACACATTTTCTTGAGTTCAAATACATATGAGAAAATTTTAAATCTAAATTTGAAACTAATCTTATGTAAAAAATTATATACTACTGCTCCAATCTCAGTTTAAAGACAAGTTATAGTTTACTATGATTTTAATTACCTATGATTTTAAAATTTATTTTAATAGATCTGCAACTTCAATTTTGATATTTTCTTATATTCTTATCTTTCACCATAAATATTAATGAATGAATCAAATATGATTTAGATTTAATAAAAATACACTTGAATTCATATATTAAAATAACTTAAAATATGTGGGTTATATGTTGAAATGTTGAAAAAAAAGGTGAAGAGGGTCATAAGAGTGACAAGTGGCAAAAATGAGTAGTTATTTATTAGAATAGATAGATAGGTAGATAATAACACCACTTTAATGAAATTCTTTCTTTATCAGTCTTAAACTAACACTATGAACTGGAGTTGGTGTCATGAAATATTCTTTCGTTTGAACTAAACATTGTAATAGTTTCCCAACGATAAAACCTAAGGTCTTTATCTAGTTCTCATACACTTTCGGATGAAACATTATGATAGTGATGAAACTAATACACTTAATCGGTCAGACCTTTTAATAATTTAACATAATATTGGTAAGTAGCCCCTTAGAAGCTTATATTTCTAAGTGAAAATGACTTTTGTTGTGGATATTCTTGCTAATTGAGCTCCATGGCTTATAGATATGACTCTCTGTAAGGATAAACATAGCTAATTTATATTTCTTCATTAATTTATAGAAGAAGAAATCTTGTTCCATTCTCATTCACATTTTGGCAATAAGGACGAATAGAACTATTTTATATTTTTTCATTAATTTAAAGAATCATGGGCATAAAATCAAGTCTACAAATTTGTATTTTCTAATATATACATCGGTGGTTTGTGAAACAATGGAGACTTGATCATGGAGGACTCATGACGACAAAATAAATAATGGCCGTTTAAAGAAACTCAAGTCCCGGTCTATAAACGAAGACGAACTAAACGACTAGCTCTTGCTTATATTAATAAATAAACATAACTCAAAATACTGATTACAACTCTCAAATCCTAACTCGGTTTGACTCTTTATGAACCCTTACTCGGCTACATCTCACATATTCTCTTAAACCATAATTCGGTTGCATCATGTGTGTGTCTCTAGATGAACACTAACTCGTTCGTATCTCACCTTTTTATAATATCTAACAATAGCTTATCTTATATAGATTAACCTAACTTGCTAGCCAAGACATTATCAATTAGAATTACAATACAATTGGGAAACTTAGTGCAATTCAGAAATATAACCAACTATAACCGACTTATCATTATTGGTCCCTAAAGTTCACCGACTTGTGATTTGGAGTCTGAAATTACGTCCAATAAAATCATACGCTTAGCATGTCATTGAAAAATAGTACGCTGCTAGCCACTTTTTGATTGCAAAACCAAGTCTTTTATACGTGAAAATGATAGAAAATTTTCACTTACTCGAATTCAACACAAATAATTATATGTAAGTTCAGTTTCAAAACATTTTATGAAGTGTGTTCTTACACATATACCACCCAACGCCAACTATTAAGGTTGATAATGTTGAGGAAAGACAACTGTCTTCTAAGGTTGACGATGGTTCTTCATCTAGGTTCACTACTAATATAGAGCTAGAGCTAATTATCATGATGCTAGGATTGTTCTAGGATTAACTTTGCCCGGTTGAGTACAAGGAGATTACAAGTCGTAGATATGTACCAATTATTATTGTAATAATCATATATACGGAGGACCAAAAACGAATGTAAGTTTCTTTAAAGCATGCTGTAGAGGACAAATACAACCATGTGCGGATTCAGTATTGATTCAGGGGGAGCGTATGCATCCCCTCAAGTTTGTATTTTCTTTAATAAACTTCTAATATATTAGGTACAAAGACCCCAAGTGCCCCATTCATGTTTTATAAAGTGCCCCAAACCCAATTTTCTGAGTCCAACTTGTTAAACGTAAGCTTAATTTTATTTTTCACAAAATAACAATTAAGCCTAGATTATTTAATTGTTTAACCACTTTATCCACCATTTATTATACAACCTTTAAAAGCCAATTGCCAAACAATGGAAAGAAATCATGCAAACATAACTTTATCATGATATAATCCAGTTCGGTTGTTAGGTGCCTTATATGAGTCATATTGAATGACAATTCAATACTTTCGTACGACAATGACACTACATATATAGTTATCATGATTAAAGACAAGGCATCCATTTCAAGCTGTGATGGTGTTGTCATCGTCTTAGGAGACTGTCTTAGTCACCAAATAATTGATTCATTATTGGTCACTGCTCACCAACAAAATCACAATGAATTAAACAATTCTTTTTTAAAGGAAAGTATTAAACATTAAATGCTGAACTCGGTAGGGGCACCTTCCGGTACTCCATCCGGGTATATGTGTATAACATTACATCACGGCTACACTGCCTCCATGCTGGTACCTTCGAAGGTTACTTCTAGCAGGGATGAGTTTGTGGATTGATCATTCTAGACACCGGTATTAATAAATAAAACAAAAAATGATCTTGTAAATATATCATTATTTTTTACCAATTTAATTAACAGAAAACCTATATTTTCTACCAATAATTTTGAAAAAAAAACCTAAAACTATCTATAAATTCACAAATAAAACAAATGTTGGTATACACCTTGACGAGCGGATTGTGTTGATATTCTTCGATCGATGTACTGATATCTTTTTGGGCATATTACGATTATATTTTTGTGAGTTTTTCTAGATTCTTTATATTACTTATTTAGAAAAATGAACAAACTTTTCTTCAAAGAAAAATATGCTTAGACAACTGTTTTTTATAAAATAAAGCCCAAATTTTAAATTTTTGCTAAATTATTTTTTTTATGTCCTAACAGAAAATGTTTCTTAGTGATAAGATATTCCTAGACTAAAGAAAGCATTTAAATAAGAACTTATTTAAAAATGATCTAAAAACAATTATTTATAATCATAAATAACAAATAATTAATACTTATATTTTAAATAATACATCATTAAAATGACAAGCAAGAAAAGGAGAATTTATTTAATTTAAAATGGTTTTTTTAAAAAGAAAGTTCATTTTTTAAATTTCTAATTAAGAAATATATTTGATCTTATTAAGTTTTTTTAGTAAATATTTGTATTCGATAGGTTTAGAGTGAGAAAAAAGTAACTTTAACCTATTTTGGTAAATACTTTCAAATCACATATATTGGTAAATAATTTTTCTATCCACCATATTTTAATAAAAAACTCATTTATGTCGTTATGAATTATCATGTTTAAATCAATATTAGACCATTTATTAATCCATTTTATTTATATGGTAGTAAACGTTACTTCGTCAACTAGATATATGGCCCCACGTTCCCAAAAGACTATGAAAATACCATTCAGGTCTTAATCGACCAATCGTTATTTTGACCGCAACTTATAAAACTCACGTCTTTCTCTATCATGTGAACAATCACTTTCATCGTTGTTCCACAGATTCGTTTGTGGGTCTTAGATGGCATTTATTGCTGGAACTTAGATGTCACGATAAACTTATGCTTGCGTGAATAATTTAAAGTCAACAAGCGTAGACCATGAATGTAACAAATTATATTCTTTAGCCTTTGTTCATACCCTCCATTGTAATTTTTAGATTCAGTCAATTACATGATATTTTCCTGAAAAAAAAAATAGATTTTAATAATCTCAATTTTTATAATTAGCCGATAATAATATCATCTAAGTATATCGTTGCCACTAGTCTCATCTTCACCTTTTTAGTTTAATATCGAATTTCTCAAGTATAGATTCCTAATTTTTTATTAGCCCTGTATTAGAACTAATCAGTAAACCTAAATACATGAAAAGGCAATTTACCAAGCAAACAAATCAATGGTAAAGTTAAAATACAAAGGGAGACGAAAATGAGAAATGTGAGAAGAATTTGTTATCACGCAAAAAACCCCTTAAAAATAAATTTAAAAAAAATCATAATTCCAAATATAAATAAAAAAACGAAAAAATTTTAAAAACTAAAATGTTTCCGCCATCATTCCCGTTCAAAAAAAAATACAAAACATAAAAAAAATTGACGAAAAGACACAATGGTGAGATCAAAGACACAATGACGAAAATGAACAAAATACACAATTATAACTAAAAAAAGACACAATAGATCGCAAAATATAATACAATGTTGACTAATATAGCACAATATAAAGGGAAAAAAGACACAATGTTAAGGAAAAAAGACACAGTCAATGACGAAAATAAACACAAAACACAATGCTAAACAAAAAGACACAACGACTTTTTCACTTAGCATTGTGTTATTTTTTTAGTTTTTTATGAAAACGAGAAATACGGTGGAAACATTTATGTGTTTTTACAATTTTCGTTAATTTTATTAAATTTTGAGTTATGAATTATTATTTTTTAACAAATTTTTTTAAGGAGTTTTTTTGTATGACTAAAAATACTTGTTATTTTCGTTACCTTTTATAGAATAACTTGACCCAACAAATCAATACTCCAGCCATCCTACCCACCTCATTCAACTCGATACCCATCACATACAACATTCTTTGTTTGAATTCTCACCTTAAGTGCGGATACTAGATAAAAACATCTAAGTATCCTGGTGTGATTTTTGAAATTATTATCTTTCATTCACCTACCAACACTGTATCATCTACATAAAATAAATGGGATATTAAAGGTCCAATTCTAGGAGTTCGCACTCCTTGAAACATAGTCCCAAACAAGCCAATCTCATCACCACGTTCAAAGCCTCCATTGCTATTATTAACAGAAACGGAGAATCTCCTTAACTCCTCTTTGTATATCCAACTCAAATAGTGCGCCATTAACAAAATTGATGACCAAGCTGTGAATAAAGTACCCTAGAGTCCTAGACTAATCTCCTTCACTTTTCTAGAAATCTCATTTGAAACATAATTGAATCCATACATATCCGGCTAATGGTATCAAAAGCAATTTCAATATCAATCTTAAAAATCATCGCTTGCTTATTGGGTTTCTTAAGCCATGACACCATATGTGGACTGGACTTTGTTAGGATCGATCGTTCAACAAACACTTATCAATCTCGTAACCAACAACTGAATGTTGACAAGACGGTTACGAAAGATGCTAGTGTGAAAACCCCGATGAACATCAAAGGCGAAAATCATTGATTTTCAGGGTGTTGCTAAAAGATCACAAATATAACGAACACACACAAGTCACTCAAAAGATTTCCATTAATATTATCAAAGAATACAATAAAAATCTATTAGGATTTCTAGGTGAAATTTCAGGTGTGAGGCTACTTTCAGTACAAAATATCCGTTTGCAAAGAAAATTTTTCATCTGTCAAATCACTCAATATTCGTTCAGTTGCTCTCATAAATGTGACATAAACTTTTCTTAAATAGACACACCTGACACCTTTTAAATAACCCTAATGATTGTTACAAAACATATTCAAACGTATTCAAAATATTACAAGTGTCAAAGGTCTTTGAGTAAGCTTTCATCTTTGTCGAGCAAACCTTGTAACCAAATGTGTGTTTGGAACAGTTCGCCGAGAAAGCTTTACTAGGAATATTTTCCTTAGAAAATAGTCTTCAAGCAGACTTCAATATTCATGATAATATCAAACTTTGCTCGATAAAATCATACGAGCAAACCTGTTCTTCTTGACCTTTTCAACCTTTTGTCTTTAACTTATTTAAACAAACTGAGCGTGCTGGTGACACTGTAGCTTGCTGATTGTCATACAGACGAAGACTATCAAAATCTTCCAACTGTTCCTTGTTGAAGTCCCGGTAGTCATCTGTCGGTCCCGATTGATCACTCAATCCATCTATGTCGTAATCCACACAAAGAGTGTTGACAAGAAGGTTAACGACGCGACTAGATTGGAGAAGAATAATAGTGTATTAAAGGCGGAATCAATGACACACTAATTGTTGCTTGAAGGACACAATAAAGACAAACACACACAAATACTCAAAAGATTTCCATTAATAGTAACTCGCTTACAAAAAGGAAATCATTAGGGTTCTAAGAAAGGAATGATATGATTCTAGGCAGAATATCCGAAAGAATATGTCAGACGTCAAATCGTTGTCAATTAATTCAGGTGTCTGTCAATCATCCGTTCTCCTCTCTTCTTTAGGCGTGCCCTAGATCATTCTATTTATAGGCCTGCCACCTGATAACTGTCATTCCTTCTAGAAACCCTAATCGTTAATTCATATTCAGATAACATATTACAAAATACACTAAGTGTAAAACAGGTCTTCGGGTAGGCTTTGTGACTTTTATCATCTCCGAGTAGACCTGATAACCTTGAAGTGTGCTTGGGAACAGTTCTCCAGGTAGATTTTACTTGGAGTATTTTCCTTAAAAATACTCACCTAGCAGACTTCAATATTCCTGATCGTAGAAAACTTTGCTAGGTATGATCCTACAAGCAAACTATTCTTCATGAATCCCTTCAAATCTTTGTTAAAGAATAACTTATTAAGCAAACCATAGTGTGCTGGTAACACTGTTTGACTTGTGCTGGTAGCACTGTAGCTTGCTTGAGTTGAACCTTGCTAGGAAAAGTTCTTTGAATGTTTCTTGAATAACTTCCCCAAAGCATGCTCGGACTAATGTTTATTAATCAAACCTTGATAGATCTTCCAAAATACTTGGCTTTAATAGCTTGGTTTAGTCAAGAGTTTGCTAGTAAGCAAACTATGCTTGACCTGAAGAATACCTTGCTAGATGAAGTGAATCCTGCTCGGATTATCATTTAGGAAGACTTCAAGAAGATAACTCTACCCGGAAGGCAAAATACCTTGCTAGGCTTAAGTAAAAGCTTGCTCGGAAGTCCAAGTGTGCCCGATGTCTATACTTAGCCTTTTTTAGGGAGGTTGAGAAGATTCCAATCTTCCTTTAGTTCATTTTCTTATCCCAACAATCCCCCTAGACTGGAACACACTCAGCTGTACCAAAACACCTCTATGGTTACATACACTTAGATCCAAATACACATGAAATCAAAATCAAATTATATCATAGTGAAAATATTACAAATTGAGAATTCTGTCCAGTGGACATTACAAAGCAAAGCCTAAACTAAACATTGTCCTCATCTTCTGGAGTTGTGGGCTGCTTGTCTTCTTTCAGTTCTCACTTCACATGCCTTTTCCTTAAATATAAACAATTGTTGTTGATGAGGATGATTTTCGGGAATTTTCCAGTTCATTATGTCTTTTAGATCCTCATCATGAAGAAATGTCAGGTCTTCATCAGTTTTAATAGTGGACAAATTCGTGCCACCTGAATTCGTGAGAATGTAGAAACCAATGTTATCATTGTTGTCAATTCTTTCAATTCTTCCATTCTGTCGAGCTTCATGGTTTCGCCTAGTCATTCTTCTTCTCATACTGATGCAGGTCATCATGTTGGCCAACTGGTCTCTGTTCCTTACTATGCAAATGTAATCCAACTCAACAAGATTAATATCACTCGATCTCTTTCCTCTTATTGTCTTATCATTCTTTGTTAACTTCCATTTCCTTTTCTTCTCCAACAAGGGGAATCCCATCCCTGCTTCCCTTTTCAAATACTTTGACAACTCATTATGCTGCCTGCTTGCAATCCTGTTTCTATCATCATAGTCATATAAGTTCATGCTTGCCATCTTTTCCAATTGTTCCCTTTTGTACTCTGTAAAGTCTTCTTTGAAAATAATCTCCTTCAGTTGTTTACTTTCCAACACAACTTTCAATGTTTGAGAAACAAAGTCATAGAACAACTTTATAGGTAAGTCCACATCAGTTGGTGGCCTTTCTTGTCTTTGTTGAGTAATTCAAGTTGCAGAACTCTGTCCTCTTGAAGAACTTTGTGCTCTTGAAGCTGATGGCCTTGTTGGAACAGATTTCCTGGGTTTAGGGGCCCCGTCTAATCCAAATTTCTTCTCATATATGGAGATCACCATCTCCACTAGCTTATTGAATAAATTTACAAGATTTTCACCTCCATCTCTGAATAATCTAACAATCATATCCATCATATTTTCTTCCCCCTGCTGACCGACTGGTACAAACTTTACTCCACCAGGTCCAGCTATGAAGATTCTTGGGTTTCTTTGCTTTTCCAACAACTTCTCCTATTCACCTTTTGCTCATAAAAAAACTCCTTTAGTTGGGCCTTTCCCAGCATATCAAAAAAATTTTCTTACATACCCTTGTTTTTCATTACTTCGTTCAGGGGTCTTGATCATCTCCTCATCTTCCCATGAATCTCTGTATTCGACAGGTTCCGGTTTAACTTGTATAGGGACAGATAGTTTTGTTGCTTCAGCTCTTTCAAGATTGTCCTTCTCCATCTCCGATAACAATAGAGCCAGTTTTTCTGATCTGCTCATACCCCCAAGTTCACTGAGTCTCCCTCTTGCTTCTATCAATCTATCCAACAACTCCAATTGCTCATTCTCCATTTTCTCTTCTTTTCTATCTTAATCTTCTCAGCCAAAGACACAAGTCTTGATTTCTTTGTAGAAGTTTCTGGTTGATCTTTCATTGATAGTTTTCTAAAGTGAGATTCAACCTTTTCCTTTGTAAGACTGTCAACCAGCTCTGGAGCCATTCCTCTGTCAATCAAGTATTTACATTTTCCACCAAACCTCTTTGACAATTCATTGATCTTCTCAGTGTGTTTTATCTCTTTAGCCAATCTCTCTCTTTATTCTTTCTCAATAGTTTCTCTAGTCAAGTTATAATTTCTTTGTAGATCATTAAAGTTCATTCTGCTAAAGTCTTTTTCATTTAAACCATGCCTTCTCAGATATTCTCTATATTTCATAGAATCTGTATTTCTCTTTTCCAGCGTTATTTTGATTTCATAGTCTTCTTTATCAACCAACTTTTGCAACTCCTCATCAGATAAAGGAGCCAACTTTTCAAACTTGTATCCATGTCTTTTCAGACTCACAATTAGAGGATCATTCCTCCTTGCTTCATCAAAACTCTGCTGTATGTTCTCCCTCTGTTCATCAGTTATTTCAATTTGAGGCGAGACAATATCAACTTTTTCCACTTTATCACCATGATCATTATCATTGTCATCATCATTATCATCCTCATCATCATTATCATCTCTAGCACTTTCATCAGCTTCAGTGTCATCTTCTTGTTCAGTTGAGTCACAAGTGCTTCTATTCTTGGTTCATCAAGATCATGTACAGCTTCAGGCATAACAACCTGAATAGGGACAGCCTTTACAGAGCTTGGGTGTTCCTCAGGGCTTTCAACAATGTATTAAAGATCACTATCCTTCTTATCCCTTTTCTTCAAAATTTCATCATCCCCTTGATCATATTTATTATCTCTTACTCTCTTTCCAGTATATTTCTTTCCAAATTTAGAATCTTCACAGCACCATTCCGATGGATTCTTCTCAATCTCTTCCATAATTCCTGCAACCTATCTATTGGAGAATATAGTTCCAAGAGATTCTCCAGTTTTATCAGGTACCATCTACCTGATAGGTTCATCATGTGTAGTTTCAGCAGTGGTTGGGTTTTCTGATTCAACAAACTTACTAATAACAAAAGCTTAGGTGTTGTCAACCTCCTCAGCTTGTTTCATTTTTATCAAGACCTCAATTATCTCTTGGTCAACATCATCATCATCATTCTGATTAAGAGTTTTGGCAATGTTTGCTTGTTTAATTAAGGATTCTTGTTCAGCCAACTCTTCTACTGTCATGGTTTGGGTAATGAATTCCCTCTCCATTGTTTCTTTCACAATATTGGCATGCCTCTTGGCAGCATGTACATCCTCATCATCTTCCTCATCATCACTTGCATCCTGTATATCAACAGGCACTTCTTCAGATGCAGATTCTATTATGGCTTTTCCCTTATACTTCCTCCTCATCCCATCTTCTGATTCAGGTGGGAAATTTTCAATATCATCCATCAAATCTTCTAACTCTTTATCATTCATAACCTTTTTGGAACTTTCTTCATTTGTTTCTTGATCAGTTATGACCAGTTCCTTAGTTGCTTCACCTTCATCCATCACTATATCAGTCAACACATCAGTAGCAATAGCATCAGTTTCTATATCAGTAGCAACAACATCAATTGCTATGGCATTCTGGTGTTAGTTGATTTTCAGTCGTTTGATCATTCATATCAACATCATCATTATTTACTATCTCCTTTTCTCTTTCCTTATTCACCACATTCTTCTTTGATAAAACATCCTGAGCATCATAGTTTTGCTCACCTCCATCTGAGTCATCTCCTTCATAGCCTTCATCATCAAACCCTCTTTCATCACTATCATTCTCATCAACATCACTATCTCCATAAACATTTAAAATATTTTTTAAAGCATCGGCCTCAATCTCCTCATCAACATACACCATTTCCTCATCTACAACAGTGGCAACTGGGACATTCTCCCCCTGTTTTGGTACAGCTGAGGTCTTCTCAACCTCAGCCTCTAGGGCTTGAATTTTCAATAGAGCTTGGGCCAACTATTCTTTTACATCAGCATTCTCCTTCAACAATACTTCATTCCTTCCTCTCACATCAATGTTTTCACATAAAAGACTCAGGTTTCTTCTGAGCAAAAATTCATTATTGGAAGGAGTGTGAGTAGGTAGGTCTTGAAAAGGATCAGGTATTTCAGTGTGAGTTTGGGTAGGTGCAGGTTTGAGAATGGGTTTGGGATTGGATTGGTGTGAATGTAGGTTGGTTGGCTTGGTCTGAGGTCTGAGAATGTGTTGGGGATTGAATTGGTGTGGGTGGAAAGTTTAGTAAGTGAGTAGGAACTGTTTGAGGAATGTCAGGTTCATGTATATTTTGGATTGGGTTCAAGATAAAGGTTGGGTTTGGGATAAGGATTGAGTTTGGGTTAAGGTTTAAGGTGGGTGGTGTTTGGATTGGTGAGGATTGAATGGTTTGGTCATGGGGTGGTATGGAAGGTGGTCTAGCTGGGGATTGGATTGGTGAGGATTGAATGGTTTGGTCATGAGGTGGTGTGGAAGGTGGTCTAGCTGGGGGTGTAGGTAAGGGTGTGGTTGGTGGTGAGGGTATATGCACATTCTCCACCTGAACTTGTTCAACAACAATATTTCCTCCTTCAACTCCTCCTTCTCCACCATATCCTCCTTCTCCACCATCTCCATCAGATTCATCATCATCAACATCCATCTCATCCTCCTCTTCCTCCTCAGAGGTTAACTGTGGTACAGGCATTATATCTGCATCATGATCAATTAACCACTGAAGAATATCAAACTCAGTATGTTGGTTAAAACGGCTTGTGCTTGCCAATGTAGCAATCCTTTTGTAAACATTAGGATTCTGAAGCACATGAGTGGTTCCTATCGTGGGCAGATCTTGTAACACATGGTTAAAGATTATTTGGAGGAATCTAGGATAGGCTAAGAATTTTTCTTTGTTAGGCTTACGCAACATGCTCACCATTCCTTCAAAAATCATCTTCGAAAAGTTAAAAGGAAGATCATAAACAACTGCAACTGTTGCATTCGCCAAATCCCGACTCATAAGAGTCCATGATCCCATCCTAGGGGCAAAACCCTGAATAATGCGGTGAATCAAAAACCGATACAAGTTTGGGAACATTCCTTTTTGAAATTGTCCTTCCTTTACATTCCCTTGATAACCCATTGTTAGTGTAAAAATATTCAATAGATGATCGTTTGTAAAATTGATTGGGTTATGGTCATCATCATGAAATTGCAGGCATATACGGATAAGTCTTTCTGTAATCCTGATTTCATGAGTTGCCACGGTAACCTCCAAACGCCTACCATCATGATCATCCATCAGTTTAGCAGATCGCCATAAATCCAAAGGATAATTTCTATAAAGTATAGGGCACTCTGTCAAGGTGAATCGAATATTGGATCGTTGTAGCCACCTGATCATATATGCCACCTACTCATTATTCGGAGTAACTTGCAACAGAGCACACATGTTATGCTTGTGCTCAAAACGATATGTTGGTTCATCATCTGCCATATCTGATCTTTGACAAATTAATAACCTACACAATAAACAGAGAGTTAGTAAAGATGAAGATTAAAAGCTCATTTTCACATAATCATTGTTGGAAAACACTTAATAGATGCTTACCGAGTCGGATTGTGTGGGCTGACTAATTAGGGTTAGGATTTTGAGTTAACTGGATTAAGTCGGTTGGGTTTCTGAAACGAGAGTGAAAGTGGAAGGAGAGAGAGATGAAAGTGGTAAAAATTTCTCTAACTCCCTCTTTTATACATTTTTGAAAGTGAACTTTAAATGTTTTTTGTCTTTTAGTGAATAAATAGCTGTCAAAAAGTAACATTATCCACATAAATATCTTTCCAATTCAAGCCTTGCCCGATGATGTTTACCCATTTAAAACCTTGCTCGTAAAAGCTAATTGCTGTAAACCTTACCCGAAAAGATTGTTCACTTAAGTTTGCTAGGTTTAAATATTTTAACAACCTTGCTTGTTTCACAGAATAACACAAATCTTACCCGAAATTTCATAAACAGTTGCTAAATATTCAATCAAGGATACTTTGATGCAAAGTATGCTTGATATACTTCAAGAATACTGTAACGATTCCGGCAAAATCAGGTATACCCTAACCGGTATATACTATTTATGTGTTATTTAATAATGAATATATGAATTATAATGCGTTTATACGAGTATGTATGATTCACAGTACGGATTA
Organism: Bidens hawaiensis; assembly: GCF_021521415.1. NCBI lineage: Eukaryota > Viridiplantae > Streptophyta > Magnoliopsida > Asterales > Asteraceae > Bidens > Bidens hawaiensis. The sequence goes on along the minus strand of NW_027494421.1, from coordinate 83,771 downwards.
TACTCGATTATACAGTTAATCGTATTGGAAATACGACTAACTGATTAACGGTTATTGAAACCCGAACGAATCAAGGATTACATTATAGACGAGATATATGTTATTTAGTGATGTTTACGAAGTATTAAAGCTTCGGGATAAGTGAATTAAAGCACAGAAAAAGAATTTTCGATTTAATGGTACGTCGGTACGTTAAACGAAACCTTTAATACCAAACCAAGCAAGAGACGATTGATCAAGCCGAAAGAGATGCGCAATTATTAATAATATGATGTTTTAAGTTAATAAAAGTCATGGTTTAAGTTTTTTAAAGTTTTTAAATTGGTTTTATATAAATTTCATTTTTAAGCCGAAAACGACCGTTTTAGCCTCGTTTTAAGTTAAATTAAACATTTAACCGAAAAACGAACTGAACCAGATTATCCAAAACATTATCCGGATTTCCAAAATCTAAATGAGTGGCTAGAAATGGAAAGGTGGGTCCCACCCCACCTCCCCTCTTTGGTCCGATCGGCTTGGGGGTATAACCCCTAGCCTTTGTTATCTTTTTTTTGTAAACAACATTTCAACATTCATCAATTCTCTCCACATTATGAACTAAAAACCCGGATTTGTAGCAAGAAAAGCAAGGTAAAAATCGAGTCATTTATGTTTTCATCTTCTTTTCTTGAGTTTATTTGTAAGAAAATGAGGTTCCAAGTAAAAAAGGGTGAAAACCCGAGATGGAAACCGATTCATGCATGATCAAGTGATGTATACGGGTTATACAAGGGATCTTGGTCCAAGAAAGGAGTTAAACGAACCGAAAACGAATTTTTACGGTTTAAATCTTTGTTTTTAAATCATAACCGAACCCATGAAAGAAATGGCTTGATTGTGGGTGTAACTTGCTTGGTGTGGTGTTATTGTGCTTGTAGGAGTTGTATCTAGTTGTTAACAAAGGCTAGAAAGCAAGATCCTTGCGATTTGAAGCTAAAAACACAAGGTAGTTCGGTTTTTGTATGGTGTATGTGTTTTGGAGAGATTGTGGTACATTTAGAGTTAGGCTACAAAATTTCACAGAGATGATCTACACATGAAAATATGAGATCTGTGAAAATTTGGTAATTTTTGGACAAAGGATGCATATTTGGTGAATTTAATGCTCGGTTTTGGCTAAAAATGGTGAAAAATATTTAAATATCATGATAAATTCTGGAAAATTCCAGAAAATCTTTTTATTACATGTAAAAGTCACACACAAAATTTTAGGTCAGTTGGAGAAGTCTAAGTAGGCTTTTCGGTTAAACGAGTTCTAGGGTTTTCTAGCTCGGTTTTAGTGAAAATGGAATGTAAAAAGAGATTTTGGTTCTGGAAAAATTACAGGGGACCATGTGAATGGCATGGGTCATCCAGGAAAAATTTGGGATTTTTCTAAGGTCGTTTGGTATTTACGACATATTTAGTGTTTAAATGGTGTTTAAAAATAGATAAATAAATTTTAAATATAAAAATTAATTCTGGAAATATTTTTATAAAATTCCCCACTGTCAACAAGTGGTTTGTGCAAAAATTCAAGATCCAAGATTAAACGGATAATTATTTGTGCTAAAAAGAAAATAAAAACAAACTTTTAAAGTTTAAAACGAGTAAACCGGTAAAGTTCGCCTAAACGAGCTGACTGGTGTATAAAAACCCTAAAAATGAACTGTTTTCATATAACTGAGTTAAACAGGTAAAAATAAATCATCCGAAAATAATTCGGATGATTTGAGTAATTTTATCCGATTTAACAGTTTCCGGTACACTAAAGACGGAAACGGGTCCCGCGGCCAATCGGAGCGTCTAAGCCGAGCTCTAATTTCACAACTTTAATTAAATTATCAGTCAACAACTATTTTCGGGTCGTGTGTGACCAAACTCATTTTTGGAACGTAAAAACGGATAACCGTTTTAGGCACGCAAAACGGGGAAAACGAACTAATAGTAATTTTAACTATTGAACTCTAAATGATATCACAATCTGAGTCCGGAGAAGTGTTTCTGGGTTAACATTGCCCCCGGAACGGGTACAGTACTGGGTTAACAGTGTCCCCAGATGTACCGGTTAACACGGTTAAAGTTATATTAATAGTGATTGTATAGTAACGAACTTAGGGATCGAATTACAGATCCGGATTAGTAGCTGCGTACTGTGTTACCTACTTGCTTGCGAAAGGTGAGTTTCACGAGCCCCTTTTTCTGAATTGTTTTTAAATATTTTCTCGGGGCGGGAAGCATGTTACTATTAAAATGTTTAAGTACATACTGAACGCATGGATTTGCGTGTATTTATATATATCTTATTGTACGGGAATCGTACGGAAATGTACTAAGATGGTAATTGTCTGAGTTGCTAACATTGTAAGGCCCCGTAACACGAGTGATTAGCTAAAAGCCGGTAGAGTGTGAATAGTACTATTGGTCTGACAAACCCAACTGGTCCGGCATGGATTTGCTGATGTTTCCCAGCCAGTTGCACATGTCTATTTTGTTGTTATTTATTTTTGCTATGTAATGTTAGGCATAGCGGTTTGGGGCAGGTTCGTGGGCGGAGTATGCCACGAGGTTGTATGTGGATAGTCAGAGGTTTCACTTGTGGGCTCAGCATAATTATATCGCTAATATATGATATTTATAATGATTTGTCACTGTTTATTTAAATTAGTGAAACTCACCAACTATTCGTAGTTGACCCGTTTTCTTTACATGCTTTCTAGGTACCCCCAAACTGGATTAATTGCTACATGCCTGACGATGCGTGCTTTTTGTGGAAGCTTAATGATCTTTTTTGTATTAAATATGTTAATGTAATGTTGGTAAAACTTATGTGCTAACGCCTAGACGGTAACTAAACTCGGAACAATGTAATATGGTGTAAATTAATGTAGTGGTGTTTTCTTTATAAGCAATGCTGTTGATATCAGACGTGTCTGTTGCATCCCGTTTACGTTTCCGCTGCAGTTACGCGGTGTTACAGAACTTGGTATCAGAGCCATTGGTTATAAAGAATTAGGATGTGTTTAAAAGATACCTAAAATATAACCAGTAGCTCAAGTATTATAGGATTTGAATATCAACTAATAATTTATAGTGACGAGATCTGGATGAACTTGGATGGGCAAGTGAGTTATTATGGTCCGGAACATAATAACAAACTTGTCCGCACGAGGGAATTCAGGGGAAGTCACGGGGAACATTAATAGGTAAAATTGGCAACATACGTGTAAGTATATGATAATATTTTTATGTGACAAAGTTGTATAAGTATGTGTATATTAATTATGATTTACATTATGGAAGGAACTATTGTTTGCTAACTTGTGTACAGGTAAGGATGTCGAGATCACGAAGTCTGTCAGTGGAGGAGGACCCGGAGGAGATCAGTTCCGAGAACTCTAGGAGCTTACGCCTAGTATCCAGCACTGAGCCTAGTGAGACTAGCCGTAGGAGTGCTAGCTTGTCCTCCCCTACTAGGGTTGCCAGATCCCCCACCCCACCCGCACCACAGGCCACTCCTACCCCTCCCAGACCCGGATCCCGCCTCACGGCGCGGATCAGTGTCCCCTATGTCCCACCTACCTCTACCCCACCCAGACCTACTTTCCACAGGGGCGAGTCCTCCCGCCCCCAGCCCGAGCCTGTGCCTCCACCCGTGTGGGGTACCCCTAGGCTGGAGAAGGATGAGCGTCCCTCCTCCGAGGCTGCATGGCTCCGAATGCTCACCGAGCAGGTGGTTGAGCACACCATCGCCTTGACGGTGGGGATCCAGAGGAGGAGACACTTGGCGGACTGCGGACTGGACAGCCAGTACGCGATTGGCCAGCTGAGGAGGGAGGGCGCATACTCCCAGTGGATGATTGACCGGATGGAGACACAGATTCGGGGTTTGCTGGCGGTGTTGGTGGTGATGGTGGCAGTGTTGGTGTGGTTGGTATACCACCATGCTTAGTTATGTTAGGGTGGTAGTAGTTAGGGTCCGCTTTTTGATACTCTGTGTAAGCAATTAGTGGCGATGCTAACATAGAGTGAATCTTGGGTAGTTATAGTACAGCCACTAGCCCATAGGGGGTCTCTTTTGGGGATATCATTGTAGATACTTTTGGTGTATCATTCAAGCACTGACCCATAGCGGGTTATGTCGAAATGATGCCGATGTAGGACTGATGTATGAAAACTCAATCTATGTGATGATGTTTATGTAATATGTACTGATGTTTATTAATGAATGGAATGTGTGTTGTGTATCGAGATTGAAATTTGTATTAATTATATGTATTTTTCTTAATGTTGTGTAGAATGGCACCAAAACGGTCAGCTCGAATGTCAGAAGTGGATGTGGATCGTCTGATTGCTCAACAGTTAGAGGCGGCGATACCGGATATAGTATCGCGCATCGCCGCCAGTATTAACAATACGACCAATCCAGACCCTGCGAGCAATCAAACGACCACCACTAATGATGGGGAACAAAATGTTAACCTTCCACCTAACGGTAACCCGATTCCGAGTAATGACGCACCGCCTAGGGTGGTCGTTTCAGACAGTAATGGCCCTATACCTAGTGTAGAAACGAACCGCACTGAACCGACTCCTGCAACAAAGGGATGTTCAATCAAAGATTTTATGTTGTGCAAGCCCCTAGAATTTAGCGGGTCTGAGGGACCAAATGGGTTGGTTAAGTGGATTGAGAAAATAGAGTCTGTTGTGAACATCAGCAACTGCCCTGAGGATTACGTTGTTAAGTATGCTACCTGCACGTTCACGGACCATGCCTTGACATGGTGGAACACAGTAGTGCAAACTCGCGGTCAGGCAGCGACAAACCGCATGACCTGGGCAGAGCTCAAGGCCCTTGTACTGGAACATTTCTGCCCGAAAAACGAACTGCAGAAGTTAGAAAACGAATTGTGGAACCTGGAGATGCAGGGGGCAGACCACTTGGGTTATACGAACCGATTTAATGAATTGTCACGATTGGTGCCATGGTTGGTCACCCCAGAGTCAAAGAGGGTTGAGCGCTATATATGGGGACTAACTCCAGTAGTAAGGAGTATAGTCAACTCTGGGGGACAAAAGACGTTTGAGGGTGCGGTGACGCAAGCTGGTATCGTCACATACGATTTCGTGAGGAGTGGGTCACTGAAGGTGGCAGGAGAGTCTGCTGGGGGAAAGCGAGGTACCTATGACAATAGGATCCAGGAGAAGCAGCACAATAAACGTGCTCGGCCCGCTGCCCAGAACTACGCCATGACTAGTTCAGGCGGAAGGCAGGAATCGCAGAAAGGGACGTTCCCTAAGTGTGGGAAATGCGGTTACCAGCATGGTGGCGAGTGCAAGGGAGTAGTGTGCCACCGGTGTGGCAGGAATGGGCACTACGCACCGAGTTGTAGGACAAACCTAAACAATCTGAACCGACAACCGCAACCTATCCGTGCGCAGCCACATAGGACCCAACTAGCCCGACAACAAAACCCACAAGGAAACCAAATGATGACCACCAGCCGTGCTTGCTTTGAATGCGGCAGCACAGATCACTTCAAGAGATACTGTCCGAAACTGAACCAGGGAGGAAATGGGAGGCAAACCGTGGGTCAGGCATCGTCGTCCAATCCGGCGAGAGGCCGAGCATTTGTGATGGGGCGAACGAAGCACACCAGGACCCCAGCGTAGTGACAGGTACATTCCTCGTCTCTGATCATTACGATTCTGTATTATTTGATACGGGCGCCGATAGAAGTTTTGTCTCCGTTAAATTCCTATCGATAGCAAACCTTCCGATTAGTGAAACCATAGAACCTTATACCGCAGAAGTCGCTAACGGTAAAACCATGATAGTTAATCGGATAGTTCGGAATTGCCCTTTTATTCTGAACGATCAATCCTTCCTGATTGACTTATTACCGGTAGAATTAGGTAGTTTTGACGTGATAGTGGGAATGGATTGGTTAGCACGTAACAAAGTGGAAATAAACTGTGAAAAGAAAATCGTCAAGATCCGGGTGTCGGATGACGAAGAGGTGTTAGTGCAAGGAGGGAAGTCGGGCACAATGATACCATTTATATCCCACCTCAAAGTGTTAAAATATATACGCCAGGGATGCATGGCGTATCTAGCGAGCTTGACGACCACATCTGAGGAGAAACGGGTGGATGATATCCCGGTGGTACGCGAATTTCCACAATTTTTCCCAGAAGAACTTCCTGGATTACCGCCAACCCGACAGGTCGAATTCATAATCGATTTAATACCTCAAGCTGGCCCTGTTGCTAAAGCACCCTACCGACTTGCACCGTCCGAGATGCAAGAATTATCCAATCAGTTGCAAGAATTGATGGATAAAGGATTTATACGTCCTAGTCATTCCCCGTGGGGTGCACCTGTATTATTCGTGAAAAAGAAGGACGGGAGCCTTAGAATGTGCATTGATTACAGGGAGTTGAACAAGTTAACAATTAAAAATAGGTACCCTCTTCCCCGAATTGATGATCTGTTTGACCAGCTGCAAGGTGCGAGCTATTTCTCAAAAATCGATCTTAGATCGGGATACCATCAGGTTAGAATTCAGGAAGAAGATATCCCAAAAACCGCATTCCGGACTCGCTACGGCCATTACGAGTTCTTCGTTATGCCTTTCGGACTAACAAATGCGCCGGCAGTGTTCATGGATCTCATGAATCGAGTCTGTAAACCCTACCTCGACAAATTCGTCATCGTGTTTATTGACGATATTTTGATCTACTCGAAAAGTAAAGAAGAGCACGAGCAACACCTAAGAATAATTTTAGAGCTTCTGAATCAGGAGAAGTTGTATGCAAAATTCTCCAAGTGTAACTTCTTGTTACAAGAAGTACAATTCCTCGGTCACGTTGTAAACCATCAAGGGATACACGTTGATCCGAGTAAGGTTGAAGCAATTAAGAATTGGCAAGCGCCTAAATCGCCAAAGGAAATCCGCCAATTCTTAGGCTTAGCTGGATATTATCGTCGATTTATAGAGAACTTTTCCAGCATCGCCCAACCTTTAACTCTCCTGACTCAAAAGGATCGAAAGTATGAATGGGGAGAAGAGCAGGAAACGGTGTTTCAAACGTTAAAGCAAAAATTGTGCCAAGCGCCGATTTTAAGTCTCCCCGATGGAGACGATGGTTTTGTCGCGTATTGTGACGCATCTGTTGGTACATGTATGTCAGTAGTTCATAGTCTAACGTTTGTAATCGAGTCTGTAATGTAATTATGTTTTTGATTATGTTTATGTTTATGTAACGAGCGAAGTTGTCAACAAGTTAACTTAGGCGAACTTGTTGAACAAGCGAAGTTGTTAACAAGTTCGCTCAGGCGAAGTTGTTGAACAAGCGAAGTTATGGACAACTTCGCCTGAGGCGAAGTTGTCGTGTTTATATATACTGTTCACCGTAACAGTTGAGGAGGGTTCGTGAGGTTGGTTAAGGTTCGTTTCAGTTGATTAGTTCGAGAGTTACGTGTTTACAAGTCAGAGTCTGTAATAGTGACCTCGTGTCACGTGTTCGGGTTATCAATATAACGTGTTTCGGTTATTGCTCGTGTGTTTGTTTTATACATATTCTACGCTCGTATCTACCTACGCAGGGATTCCGCACCTGCGCAGATAGAGACATCCCGTGTACGATCCGTCCAGGAACCTACAATTGGTATCAGAGCCATCGGCTCGATTGTGAGGTTCGGGATTTCACGCGGGTGTAGAAAACGTCTCGTTTGACCTATTCACGGGACGAGTTTTTGTTCGTATTGAGTTCTAATCACTATATACAGTCATTTTCAAGCCTTTACAACGACCGGAAACTGCAGAATCGTCGACAACAGATCTGAATATTTTCAGTGTTCATCGGGCGAAGTTACTGTTCTTCAGGCGAAGTTGTCGTCACTGAAAGTAGGTTTCGGCGAAGATATAAGGTTAAGCGAAGTTATTCACAACTTCGCCTGCCTCATAAGTTCGCCTAAGCGAAGTTATCCTCAACTTCGCTTACCTGCTAAGTTCACCTAAGCGAAGTTATTCTCAACTTCGCCGAGTCACACGAATTTAAGAATTTTTCCAGCGAAGTTAACACTTAAGCGAAGTTATTCTTAACTTCGCCTTTAGTACTGTTTGGACAAATTTTTGAATTTTTCGGTTTTTTGAGAAGATGTCGCAAATTAACATCTCTGAATTGGTGAAAATGGAAGTCGAAGCGGGGTCAGCCACTAAGGCCCCAAGGCTGTTAAAAGGAACCGACTTTGTTGCATGGAAGGATCGGTTTATTCAGTATATTAAATACCAGGATGCAAAGATGTGGGTGTGCATCCAGGATGGATATATTCCACCGACCATGGAATACGAAGGTCGGGATGTGATAAAGAAGTACAGCAAGATGGAGGAAGAGGAGAAGAAGATGTACGAAGCCGAAAGCAAGGCTCACGCAGCTATCACTATGGCTCTTCCACAGGAGATCCTTCATACTTTCAGAAAGTATACATCGGCTCGAGAGCTTTGGGATGCTCTTGAAAATAGATTCGAAGGGAACGTGGGTATTCGTGCCTCGAAGATTAAACTGTTGAAGACTCAGTTCTCTGTCTTCAAATATTTGAAGAACGAATCTCTGGATGATATTATCACTCGATATTATCATCTAATGACAGAGCTAAACAACTATTCGATTGCTTACAGAGAAGAGGAGATAGTTGAAAAGCTTCTCGATGCTCTCCCACCGAAGTGGGAAATGTACACAGTTCTGATGAGGGAAGACAGAGACTTTCCTAATTATGATTTGGAGACAGCAGTAAACAAGCTCAGAACCTTTGAGCTTAATATGGTTCGTAAAGAGACACCAACAGATCAGATTCAAGACCCTGGTATGTATGGTGCCAAACTTAACTCAGGCTCAAGTTCGAAGCCTGAATCTGCTGCTTACTACTCCAAAGGAGAGTCAGGTTCTAACTCTTCTCATGAAGGAAACGTTTCAGTAAACATGAACGGTGATGTTTGCTTTGTTGCTGGAGGTTCAAGTGCTTCGAAACCTCAAACATCCAACAGTAGTTTCTCTCCCAGTGCCTCAAGCAATAACTATTCCAAGATGCCAATGAGTGTCAAATCTGCTGAAGAGCAGTTTGCAGTCTATGCATCTTTTATTGCTTCATATGAGAACTACATACAAGGGAAGATTGTGGACCCTGCTGTTTTGGATGGGATTATGACCAGATCGATGCTGATGATCTGGAGGAGATGGATTTGCAATGGCAAATGGCCATGATAGTGAGGCGAGTCAAGCGTTTCATGAATAAGACGGGGAGAAAGTTTGTTGGTGGTAGGCCCGGATTCGACAAGTCTAAAGTGAGGTGCTATAACTGTCAACAGTATGGGCACTTTGCTAAAGAATGCAGAAACGAGAGAGTTGAACGGGGTCAAGGCCGGTCTGCACAGCCTACTGGGATTAGTAAAGAAGTCAATGCCATGTTGTCTAGAGAAGCCGGTGAATACAACTGGAACCTGCATGCGAATGAAACTGGTGAGCAGGCGAATATGGCTAAGGTAGAAAATGAAGATTGTGAGAAGATGACTGGAGAGGAGAAAGCTACTGGTAAGGAGAAAGCTTTCATGGCAGATAACGATGGTCAACCCTCCGAGGTAAGTTCTAAACCTGTTTGTACAAAATGTGAGAATTTGTCTGAGCAACTTGCTACCATAACTGATCAGTATGTTCGTTTAGATGCTGAATTTAAAACTCTTAAAGAAGATCATCATTTTACTAAGGCAAGAGAAAACAGTTACAAAGTTAAAATAAAAGCATGTGAAAAAGATGTCAAAAGCTTAAAAACTAAACTTGCTGAAAAAATTGATGTAATTGACCTAAGTTATGAGGTTTTAGAAGAAAAGACTAAACTTATTGCTGAACGAGAAAAGCAGATTGCTGACCACCAGGTGAAAGTGGTGGAACTGAACCGAAAACTCGAGCAGTTCCGAAATTCCTCAGCTATTCTAGATCACCTCGTTAGTGATCAAGGTACCTCTGCAAAGAGGGGAGGAATTGGTTATCACGAGGTGCCACCACCTTATAACCACAACTACACTTTCAACCCTAGTATTCAGAAATCTGTGGATTTTGAAGTTCCTCAGACAGTTCCAATCAAGGTTACATGTAAAGAACCAACTGTTAGTAATGGCGAAACGAGTTCGCCTGTTTCTAGTGTAAATATTTCTGTTACGAGTCCAGTCTCATCGGATTCGGATAAGTTGTCCGAATCAGGTAAGACGAAAGAGAAGGTAGTGTTACCCACTGGTGGAGATAAAAATAAATCTTCTAAAAAGAGTACTCCACTCAACCCGTATGTTCCACCTTATGTGAGACGAACGGCTGGTAACACTGCCTCTACATCCAAACCAACATTTGAAAAGAAAATGGAGAGTAGGTGTTGCTTTAGATGTAATAAATTAGGACATCTTGTTGCAGATTGCCCTCTGACGCCGAGATACAGAGGTGTGAGGCCAAATAAAACTGAGAATAAGCATCAGTTTGATACTGCTAAAAATGAAAACTTTTCAAAATGCCAAAATGTAACTAATTCAAGTTTTCATAAAAACAAACCTCAGTTTTTCAACCAAACCACAAGATATAACACTTTCAATTCACATAGGTTTGGAAGGCATCACACTCAATCTTCAAGGAGATTTCCTAACAGGACTTACAGGAATTATCCTGATGCTAACTTTGGAAAGCCAGGGTACGGGACGTATCGATCCAAGACCAATTGGTCTTGGGTCCCAAGATTCTAATTCTCTGTTTTATTGTGCAGGAACAGTTGAACAGGGCTGCCCACAGTCTTTGGATTGTAGATAGCGGCTATTCCACAGTCTTTTACAGTCTTTGGATTGTAAAAGCATAATTCTCTGTTTTATGCTTTTGTGTTTATTAAAAAAAAAAAAAAAAAAAAAAAAAAAAACCTCAACATCACTACTGCTTAAAATTAGTCGGTTACCTCAGTTTGATGGACATATCCTCGGATATGTTTTGGTCCTCGTTTCTACTTAGAGAATGAGGATCGCCATTAACCAGATGACTGAAAGTGACCGGGGCGGTTATGATGTGTTTTCTTTCTGTCGCTGAAAATTAGTCGGTCATACATAGTTAGAAGGACACATACTTGTATGTGGTCGGTCCAGTTGATCCATTGGATCTTCAGGATTGCCGTTTACCTGAAAACTTTGACGTGAACGGGGCGATTGAAGTCAAAATTTTTTTTGGGAAATGAAATTACTTTTCAAGTCTATTACTTCGTATGAAGTAAATGTGCTATGTTTAACAGAAAGTTGATCCAACCTTGGAAAATGATATATATACTGATTGTGTGTGCTTAACTAGTGAAGTTATTAGGCTTAAAAGACTTTAGGACAGTCATTGTATGTCATGGTAATTTTTTATGGTGCGTAAAAGTGTATGTGATATTAACTTAAATTACTCGATTTTACGTGGAAACTCCTTAAGAGTTTTGAATGTCTTCATGCATTTCTTTACGAATGATAGGCAGAAAAGCGACTACCCAGTCATACACGAGCCCGTAAGTGTTCTGATTCCCGTGAAGAAAGCATTTCAAGACACTGCAGTGATCCAGATTCGGGACTTGCAGTGGTTTAGTACTCCGAAGTCTATAAGTATGTGTGGATAAAAAAAAAAAAAAAAAATTTAAGTACTTATGAGTTATTGTAACAATCAAGACTTCTCAATTCTGGAGTAAGAAGAGAACGGGAAGCAGACAACGAGTATCTACAAGTTAATCAGACACTATGGGTCGAAGTCAATTCGGGGTGACTTGGGTATAGCCAAATACGCTTTGAGAATAGATAGAAGGCTTCATTATCTCTGAGTTGTTGCCCACTTAAATTTTGAGCTAAATTGAACCTTAATCCGTATCACAGAAACGATGAAAACCATTTAAGTTATTTACATGCTTACAACCTGTTTCTCTATGTTATAATACGGCTAAACACGGATCTATATGACAGTCACGTAGTGAGTGTGATTCCTGTTAGGATCTTTTCTAAAAACATAGTGGTCCCTGACTAGACTGAAATTTGATCCCTTATTTCGTTAAATTTTTATAAGTTTTTCTATTTTTGTAGTTGTATTATTTTATATCTGGTTACTTAGACTTGATCATTTTTGTTTAACTCTTTATGAAACTTTCAAATGTTAATTGCAAAATGTTCAAACTTAAAGGGTTGATTCTGAAAATATAGGCGAAGTTGTTGAATCAGGCGAACTTGTGCTTAACTTCGCCTAGGCGAAGTTATCCTTAACTTCGCCTGACCAACTCTGACCCTATATAAGGTGATTTTTTAACAGTAAACTTCATTATAATATCAGCGAACTTGATTTTCCGGCGAACTTAAGAGATTTCCGGCGAACTTGTGTTTATCTCCGTTTTCGATCTTTGCTTCTAGTTTCTATTATCATTGAGGGTATGTGTTGTCGATATCTCTCACAAACTTGTTCGTTCTTGATCGTTTTTACCCGGTTCGAGACCTCGGGTCGTCGGACCTTCAAAACCGAAATCTTAAAAACTTGTGTTAACGTGTGCATGGACATCCTTTTCAACTTCACATCCTTAATATCATGTGTATTGAAGTCCTTGATCGTCGAACTTAGCCGAAAACACCGGATTTCCGGTGTTGGAATCCTAACAGTCGCCGATTTAGTTCAGGCGAAGTTAGGGTTTAGGCGAAGTTATCCACAACTTCGCCTGAAGCTTAATTTCGCCTAACACTTATCTTCGCCTGAGGCGATGTTGTGATAAGGCGAAGTTATCTTCAACTTCGCCTAAACCAACTTGTTTAACAGTTATTTAGACGAACTTACAGATGAAGCGAAGTTGTTCCCAACTTCGCCTCACCTTTAAGTTCGCCTATACAGTTTTAATCACAACTTCGCTCATGGTATAACGCGAACTTGTGAGTTGCTTAACAGTTATCTAACTTGGTTCGTTTAGTGCAGATATGGCTGCTGTTGGCGGTGCTGGTGGTGATGACGGTAATGATCAAAGACAGTTCTTTCCAGCGCATAACCAGTACATCATGTTAGACCCAGACGCAAGTGGCGTGGAGGACTACAGGGAAATAATCACATTTCTCCTGCGCTCAAGGATCTTCCATGCGATCACGAATACCCTGCCTATTTCACTACCTAACATTGAAGACTTTTGGCAGTCGGTAGAGTATGATTGCCGGGTTGAGCCCCCGGTGATGCGAGCAACCGTAAATGGTCATGTTGTGCAGTTCTCTTCAGAAGATATACGGTTGGCTTTGCAGTTTGGAGAAGAAACGAGGGATGACCCAACGGAGTTCGTCGCTCCTTTTCGTGATGGGGCATATCTCAGGATGGGTTATTCAGGTCTGTTGGGGGACACGCAGAGGAGAAAAGGATTTTTGTTAGATCAGTGGCGCTTCCTAATGCACGTCTTGATCGTGTGCATGTCTGGGAGGAAGGCAGGAACTGATGGAATGGGCGCGACGGTGCAGTCTGCCATGACTGCCCTGACTTACAACAGAAGATATTCATTTAGTCAGCTGATATTTTACGAGATTGATCGTCAGAGGAGGGCTGTGGCGCGTGAGCGATTTATTATGTATCCTCGATTCTTACAAATAATTCTCAATCATGTGGCTCCGTTGCTACCTCAGAGACGCCCTATTAGATACGTTGAATGTGTGACGAAGCGTATCTTTGCTCAGTGTCGCACTTCTAGCGCACGAAGCAAGCCTGAGCTGCGTCCCAGGCAACTCCACTGTTCGGGTATCTTGTCAACCCGGAGTATGTTCCTGCTGGTGGGGACGAGTTCAGAGACCCAAGACCACAACAGGCGGCAGCACCTCATGCTGTATCAGCTGCGCCTGCTGTGCCTACTGCTGAAGACGTCGACCTTGATGCTGCTTTTAGCGGCCAAGGATTGTTTGATATGGATGTCTCGGGTTCTCAGGCCATGGATGTTACTAGAGCAGTTACTTCGGTAGCTGACTCCGATCTTGATGAGACATTTGCTGAAGCTAGACGATTGATGGTGTCTAGGGAGAGAACGATTGGGAAGAGGATGAGAACGGTTGACGACGATGACGAGGAAGATGATGAAGAAGAAGCAGTTCAGCTAGTGCTCAGACGTTCAAGAAGAGAACGGACAGGTATGGGTTCGGGAGCTGGAGAAACTTCAAGGCTGGTACGTTTTGCTCCACCTGCCTTGTCTGGTATGTCTCTTATTCCTTCTACAGCACAGGTTACTGCCGTCCAGACGTCGACTCCACCAATTGTGTCTCTACCACCTCAATCGCTTACTCCATCGGTGGTAGTAGCACGATTTGTTGAGTCTACAGTCACTACTACTGCAGGGTTACCAAGTGTACCACCTGCGGTCACTTCTGCTGCTGATGTCCCGCCAACTCCAACGCCTACTTCAGACTCCGAAAGGATAGCTTCACTAGAGCGGATCGTAGCTGAGCAGTCCAAGACTATTCAAAGCCTAGTGGAAGCAAACCAACTACAGGCCTCCCTCCTGGTCGAGCATGGGAAGATCATAGACGCTATGAAAGCGTTCTTGGCATCTCAGGGGGAGATGAGCTGTAGGGGAGACGAGTTGAGGACAAAACGGAGAGAAGATCATGACGATGATCCCAATGCACCGGAAGGTGCAGGTGGTGAGCTGCCAAGAACTTCTATTGCTCTTGGTACTTCCACAGCTGAGGGGGAGTCTACAAGCGCAGCTGGTGATGATGTGGTAGATATTGATGATGATGATGATTTTGATGATGTAATCGACGCGTTGAAAGAGCTAGATGATGATGATGATTTTATGCTTGAAGAAGATGTGCTGCCGAGTGATGAGATTGAGAAGATCGGTGAGCAAATTATTGTTGAAAATGTGATAGAAGAAGGGGAGATAGTAGATGAAGATATTGAACACGAGATTCCAGAGGTTGAGATGCCCGATATGGGTGATGAGATAGTTGTGGAAGATACTGAATGGGAAGAGCAGCCGAATTGGAAGGAATGTTGTGCTCAATGGTTCGTAAAGACGAAGAAACCGGCGGTCCCTAAAATGTTCAAAAAGAGTTACAATATTAAGGGATACGCTGAAGCAAAGAAAGGTATTATCTGCTGGATATATGATGAGCAGCTGCGGCTCTTCGTGATCAAAAGATATGACGGGATTCAGTACTTCAGGAGAACTTTGAGATCATTAAACACACTGCCTGAATGTGAGGTTAAAGACTTCGCCAGATTGGGGTTGATAAATCGATGTGACAATAACATGGCTAGAGTCATCGGAAAGATCGCATGGAAAGAGAGCATTAAGGATAAGAAGTTTGAGCTGCTGAAACCACAAAAGGGGAAACTTTTCGAAGACAAGGATAGAGGTTTGAGAGCTGATGGAAAGCCTTGGATGGTTATGAAGTATAAACCGATCCGGTGCCTTAAAGAAGTACCGATGAAGCTTATGCCCAAGGACGTGCTCAAAGACCTAAAATGGTGGTTCGTGGATTGTGAAACAGCGGAGGCGGTAATGGAAGATGAGGATGAACAAGAAGTGCTTAGGGTTTACGACCCGATGCATCTTGTTAATCTATCGCAAGCTGATCTGAAGATGCTCAACGAAAGAAGATCTTCTACATTCCTGCTTGGAAGGATCAAGCAAGGAAATATCAAAGGGTGGTGTCGGTATGTGTTAGAGAAGGAGCGCACGCGTAAAGATACAAGATTACAAGACTCAAGCTTTGAAGATCAAGATATGAAGCTACTGCCAAGGGGGAGTCTGTTGGTACATGTATGTCAGTAGTTCATAGTCTAACGTTTGTAATCGAGTCTGTAATGTAATTATGTTTTTGATTATGTTTATGTTTATGTAACGAGTGAAGTTGTCAACAAGTTCGCTTAGGCGAACTTGTTGAACAAGCGAAGTTGTTAACAAGTTCGCTCAGGCGAACTTGTTGAACAAGCGAAGTTATGGACAACTTCGCCTGAGGCGAAGTTGTCGTGTTTATATATACTGTTCACCGTAACAGTTGAGGAGAGTTCGTGAGGTTGGTTAGGGTTCGTTTCAGTTGATTAGTTCGAGAGTTACGTGTTTACAAGTCAGAGTCTGTAATAGTGACCTCGTGTCACGTGTTCGGGTTATCAATATAACGTGTTTCGGTTATTGCTCGTGTGTTTGTTTTATACGTATTCTACGCTCGTATCTACCTACGCAGGGATTCCGCACCTGCGCAGATAGCGACATCCCGTGTACGATCCGTCCAGGAACCTACAGCATCGCGTAGAGGGTTAGGATGCGTGTTGATGCAGAATAATAAGGTTATAGCCTATGCTTCCCGACAGTTAAAAGTACACGAGAAAAATTACACTACTCATGACTTAGAACTGGGAGCGGTTATCTTCGCACTTAAAATCTGGAGACATTATCTCTACGGTACGAAGTGCACCATCTTCACCGATCATAAAAGTTTGCAGCACATATTCGATCAGAAAGAACTGAATATGAGACAACGAAGATGGGTCGAGTTGTTAAGCGATTATGACTGGGACATCCGTTATCACCCCGGCAAGGCTAACGTCGTAGCCGATGCCTTGAGTAGGAAAGATCGGGTTAAGCCATTGCGAGTGCGAGCACTGGGGATGATAGTCCGGTCGAACCTTTCGGACCTGATTCGAGTCGCTCAACGTGAGACGTTGAAAGAGGAACAATTGGAAAAGGATGGACTTTACGGCGATGAGAAGAATTTCGAACAGCGCGTGGACGAAATTCTCTATTTCAAAAATCGGGTTTGGATCCCGACCCTCCATGACCTTCGTGAATTAATCAAGGACGAAGCGCATAGATCGAAATATTCCATACATCCGGGATCGGATAAGATGTACAAGGATATGAAGGAGTTCTACTGGTGGCAGGGTATGAAAAAGGATATAGCAAAGTATATCGGTAAGTGTGCGACTTGTGTGAGAGTTAAGGCGGAGCACCAGAAACCCTCGGGGATGTTACGACAACTGGAAATTCCCTAGTGGAAGTGGGAGCAAATCACGATGGATTTTGTGACACGTCTCCCTAAGACGTCCCGAGGACATGATGCAATTTGGGTAATCGTGGATCGATTAACCAAATCGGCACATTTTATCCCGATTAGGAATAATTATAACACTGAGAGACTTGCGCAGATTTATATAAATGAAATTGTGTCTCGTCATGGGATACCCACCTCAATCATCTCCGATCGGGATAGCCATTTCACCTCCAATCTTTGGCAAGCTATGCAAGAAGCGCTGGGAACGCGTATTGATCTAAGCACAGCTTACCATCCTCAGACCGATGGTCAGTCTGAGAGGACCATCCAAACCCTGGAGGATTTGCTTCGTGCATGCGTACTGGATTTTAAGGGAAATTGGGATCAACATCTCCCACTCGTTGAATTTTCCTATAATAACAGTTACTATAGCAGTATAAAGGCAGCGCCTTACGAAGCATTGTATGGTCGGAAGTGCCGATCACCACTCTGCTGGACTGAAGTGGGCGACACCCAGGTTATTAGATCAGACCTGGTCCAGGAAACGACCAGCAAAATCCTTGAAATTAGGAACAATATGAAGGCCGCGCGGGATCGGCAGAAGAGTTATGCCGATACCCGTAGAAAACCGTTGTCGTTTGAGAAAGGTGATAAAGTGTATTTGAAGGTATCACCTTGGAAGGGTGTAGTCAGATTTGGAAAGGCGGGGAAGTTAGCCCCGAGATATATTGGACCATTCAATATTACTGCAAAAATCGGTCCCGTAGCATACCGATTAGAACTACCCGATGAACTGAGTGCAGTTTACAACGTGTTTCACGTATCGAACTTGAAAAGATGTCTGGCGGATGATACATCGGTGTTACCTTTAGAGGGTGTCCAAATAAGTGATAAGCTCAATTTCGTAGAGGAACCCATAGAAATAGTAGACGTGAAAATCAGGCAACTTAGACACAATAAGATTTCGTTTGTCAATGTTAAATGGAATTCGCAACGAGGCCTAGAATATACATGGGAACGAAAGGACGAATTTCGGAAGAAATACCCCTACCTATTTCCTCAAAAGGAAGTAGTCGACGCGTAAAATTTCGAGGACGAAATTTTTTTTTACGGGGGGAGAATGTAACGATTCCGGCAAAATCAGGTATACCCTAACCGGTATATACTATTTATGTGTTATTTAACAATGAATATATGAATTATAATGCGTTTATACGAGTATGTATGATTCACAGTACGGATTATACTCGATTATACAGTTAATCGTATTGGAAATACGACTAACTGATTAACGGTTATTGAAACCCGAATGAATCAAGGATTACATTATAGACGAGATATATGATATTTAGTGATGTTTACGAAGTATTAAAGCTTCGGGATAAGTGAATTAAAGCACAGAAAAAGAATTTTCGATTTAATGGTACGTCGGTACGTTAAACGAAACCTTTAATACCAAACCGAGCAAGAGACGATCGATCAAGCCGAAAGAGATGCGCAATTATTAATAATATGATGTTTTAAGTTAATAAAAGTAATGGTTTAAGTTTTTTAAAGTTTTTAAATTGGTTTTATATAAATTTCATTTTTAAGCCGAAAACGACCGTTTTAGCCTCGTTTTAAGTTAAATTAAACATTTAACCGAAAAACGAACTGAACTAGATTATCCAAAACATTATCCGGATTTCCAAAATCTAAATGAGTGGCTAGAAATGGAAAGGTGGGTCCCACCCCACCTCCCCTCTTTGGTCCGATCGGCTTGGGGGTATAACCCCTAGCCTTTGTTATTTTTTTTTGTAAACAACATTTCAACATTCATCAATTCTCTCCACATTATGAACTAAAAACCCGGATTTGTAGTAAGAAAAGCAAGGTAAAAATCGAGTCATTTATGTTTTCATCTTCTTTTCTTGAGTTTATTTGTAAGAAAATGAGGTTCCAAGTAAAAAAGGGTGAAAACCCGAGATGGAAACCGATTCATGCATGATCAAGTGATGTATACGGGTTATACAAGGGATCTTGGTCCAAGAAAGGAGATAAACGAACCGAAAACGAATTTTTACGGTTTAAATCTTTGTTTTTAAATCATAACCGAACCCATGAAAGAAATGGCTTGATTGTGGGTGTAACTTGCTTGGTGTGGTGTTATTGTGCTTGTAGGTGTTGTATCTAGTTGTTAACAAAGGCTAGAAAGCAAGATCCTTGCGATTTGAAGCTAAAAACACAAGGTAGTTCGGTTTTTGTATGGTGTATGTGTTTTGGACAGATTGTGGTAAATTTAGAGTTAGGCTACGAAATTTCACAGAGACGATCTACACATGAAAATATGAGATCTGTGAAAATTTGGTAATTTTTGGACAAAGGATGCATATTTGGTGAATTTAATGCTCGGTTTTGGCTAAAAATGGTGAAAAATATTTAAATATCATGATAAATTCTGGAAAATTCCAGATAAGCTTTTTATAACATGTAAAAGTAACACAAAAATTTTAGGTCAGTTGGAGAAGTCTAAGTAGGCTTTTCGGTTAAACGAGTTCTAGGGTTTTCTAGCTCGGTTTTAGTGAAAATGGCATGTAAAAAGACATTTTGGTTATGGAAAAATTACAGAGGACCATGTGGATGGCAGGGGTCATCCAGAAAAAATTTGGGATTTTTCTAAGGTCGTTTGGTATTTACGACATATTTAGTGTTTAAATGGTGTTTAAAAATAGATAAATAAATTTTAAATATAAAAATTAATTCTGGAAATATTTTTATAAAATTCCCCACTGTCAACAAGTGGTTTGTGCAAAATTTCAAGATCCGAGATTAAACGGATAATTTTTTGTGCTAAAAAGAAAATAAAAACAAACTTTTAAAGTTTAAAACGCGTAAGCCGGTAAAGTTCGCCTAAACGAGCTGACTGGTGTATAAAAACCCTAAAAATGAACTGTTTTCATATAACTGAGTTAAACAGGTAAAAATAAATCATCCGAAAATAATTCGGATGATTTGAGTAATTTTATCCGATTTAACAGTTTCCGGTACACTAAAGACGGAAACGGGTCCCGCGGCCAATCGGAGCGTCTAAGCCGAGCTCTAATTTCACAACTTTAATTAAATTATCAGTCAACAACTATTTTCGGGTCGTGTGTGACCAAACTCATTTTTGGAACGTAAAAACGGATAACCGTGCTAGGCACGCAAAACGGGGAAAACGAACTAATAGTAATTTTAACTATTGAACTCTAAATGATATCACAATCTGAGTCCGGAGAAGTGTTTCTGGGTTAACATTGCCCCCGGAACGGGTACAGTACTGGGTTAACAGTGTCCCCAGATGTACCGGTTAACACGGTTAAAGTTATATTAATAGTGATTGTATAGTAACGAACTTAGGGATCGTATTACAGATCCGGATTAGTAGCTGCGTACTGTGTTACCTACTTGCTTGCGAAAGGTGAGTTTCACGAGCCCCTTTTTCTGAATTGTTTTTAAATATTTTCTCGGGGCGGGAAGCATGTTACTATTAAAATGTTTAAGTACATACTGAACGCATGGATTTGTGTGTATTTATATATATCTTATTGTACGAGAATCGTACGGAAATGTACTAAGATGGTAATTGTCTGAGTTGCTAACATTGTAGGCCCCGTAACACCAATGATTAGCTACAAGCCGGTAGAGTGTGAATAGTACTATTGGTCTGACAAACCCAACTGGTCCGGCATGGATTTGCTGATGTTTCCAAGCCAGTTGCACATGTCTATTTTGTTGTTATTTATTTTTGGTATGTAATGTTAGGCATAGCGGTTTGGGGCAGGTTCGTGGGCGGAGTATGCCACGAGGTTGTATGTGGATAGTCAGAGGTTTCACTTGTGGGCTCAGCATAATTACATCGCTAATATATGATATTTGTAATGATTTGTCACTGTTTATTTAAATTAGTGAAACTCACCAACTATTCGTAGTTGACTCGTTTTCTTTACATGCTTTCTAGGTACCCCCAAACTGGATTAATTGCTACATGCCCGACGATGCGTGCTTTTTGTGGAAGCTTAATGATCTTTTTTGTATTAAATATGTTAATGTAATGTTGGTAAAACTTATGTGCTAACGCCTAGACGGTAACTAAACTCGGAACAATGTAATATGGTGTAAATTAATGTAGTGGTGTTTTCTTTATAAGCAATGCTGTTGATATCAGACGTGTTTGTTGCATCCCGTTTACGTTTCCGCTGCGGTTACGGGGTGTTACAAATACAAAGTGTGCTAGAGAAGAACTCTTTTCACAAAGTGTACTTAGAAAGTATAGTTTAGAAATTATCAAGTATGTTAAGAAAATACTTGAAGATCTCAAAGTGTGCTCGAAACATAAAGTGTGCCCAGTAAACAAAGTTTACCCGAAAACACTTGTAATTTCAAAGAAACATATTCACAATCATGAACTATGCTTGACAAGAACTTATAACAATTAATACATCAAAGTTTACTAGAAATAAGTATTCTAAGCATATTCACATAACAATCACAAAGTTTGCTAGAATGATCTAAACATCCTGGAAACCAGTTAAGTTTGCTAGAAAGTTCAGAAATCTACAAAGCTTGCTAGTGCAATTAAACATATCGAATAGCTTGCTAGTAAACAGTTGTACTCCTAAACAAAACAGTAAAGTGTGCTAGATGGTACAAACTATATAAAAGCTTGCTAGAATTTCATATTCAGCGTTTAAAAATGCAAAGCTTGCTAGAAACAATTCAAATATCCTACAAACATTTAAGTGTGCTAGAATGTCTTGAACTTGTATAAGCTTGCTAGAAGTAACATATTCAAATTTCAAGCTTGCCCAAAAGGGGTAAGAATCAACTAAAACAGTCAAGTCTACCCGAAATCATGTAAAACATCAAAGCATGCCCAAAATAGATAAACTTAGATAAAAACATCTAAGTTTTCCCGATAAGGTTGAAATAATCAAACATTACTCGAAAATACATATTCAGACCTTTTGAAGGTAAAATGCAACTCTTTTTGACTTAAATAAATGTCAACATGTTTATCATTAAAAATCATTGTTTAAGAGCAAATGGTGCATTAAGAGATCAAATTTCAGTTATCTTTCCTTTTCTAAAAAGATCTCAATCATGGGATCATATTGACCAAGTTGCTTCTCAATACTTCATTCTGAGCATTATTATGACAGTTTAGACAGGTTAACAGCAGGTCTAGACTTAGCATGACTTTCATTTCTTTGGTGATATGATTAACGTTCAGTTAAGATGCATAATACTAAATGGATAACACATATTGCTTTTTGATGCTCCATATATATTCTCTAGAGTTGTTTGGCTTTCTCCAGATCACCCCGAATTGACTTTGACCCCCGGATATATGGTCAAAGTTTTTAATGATAGAACAGTTTAAAGATTTATATTTCTTCTTAAATTTTACAAACATATGTGAGGTTGAACGTTGGACTTATAGGCCACGCAAGTCGGACTTACAGGCCTTTCTTTCGGAATGTTTAAAGGACTTATATGATAGCCTCCACCCATGTAGTTCTAGAATTAACCCTCATGTTTGTAATTTTCTTTAAAAAAAAGTTTGTGAAGATATATCAACTTTTGGTTGATCAAATATTTATAATAGTGTAGTTCACATTTGTTCATTGTCATTCTTAATAAGATGAATTATTTTGGTGACCAAATACCAACGAGCTCGTGTATGACTGGATATTCACTTTTCTGCCCATCATTCGGAAGGATGTATATTGGAACATGCATAGACAACAATGTAACTCCACATTAAGTATATCAGTTTCTTTATGTTTATATCACCTTAGATTTTACACATCATGGGAAAGCAACCATACATGTCAATGACAACACTAAGTGTCTTTTCAGCCTATTAAATCCATATGATTGGCCAAATAGTCAATGTACTATCATTTCTCATTTAATACAGAAAAACACAATTTTATAAACTCAGTCACCCCAATCACTCTTAGTATTCCAGGTAAAAGGCTATCCTGTATGTCCACAAGAGGTTAACAGGACCAAACACATATGAGAATACATGTCCTTTCAACTTAGAGTAATCGACATAATTTTAAGTGAATTAATCAGGAAAAATCACATCATATTTGCCCTAAATTCTTTCAGTATTTAGGTAAATGGCTATCCTATTGTAACGCCCTGGAATTTGACTGGTAGACAAAAATCAAGGAATCATCGGAAACTATACACTTTGGGGTTCTGGACGATAAGTTCGGAACCCATATCATTGGAGAAATCTGCTTTTATCATTTGAAATGTTTATTTTATAAAACGACATTTACGCCTGGAAAATATTAATTTTTATGCTTTTGAAAAATAAAATGTTCTTATTTAAAAAAAAAAAAAAAAGATTTTAAATAATTATTCGGAAAATGGTTTATAAAAGTTTTGCTGAAAAAGTTTTAGTTTGTTTAAAAAACTTATGAACTCGACTAGTCTTGACCCGTCGGTAGCCTAAACCCGAACCCGAGTCACCCGAGTATTTAAGCGGAAAATCAAGTATTCTTACACCATCTCTTTCATTTCCACCAACACTTCCCACCCAAACACTCCCACTTCTAGAGAGAGAGTAGTGAGAGAAAGTCATCCAATCTAAGATTCGAGTCCACCAATCTGTTTATCGTTGTTGTCGGTAAGATCTTCTTGAAAATCATACGTTTTTACAACCAAAACCCGCCCCGAATCGAGCAAAAACTCCGACTTTTGTGTCAAGTGTGTTCTTGGTCAAAAACCGTCATTTTTGGTGTCAAAATGCAAGCTTTTGTGTTTAAAAGTACTAGGAATCGATACCCCTTTCAATCCCGAGCATTTCCATGTCAAAAACTTCGATTTTGGGTCAAAAATCTGGAAAATCTGGAAAACCCGTGGGTATCTCCGTCGCCCAGCTTGAAGGAGTCGAATCAGACTCATTCGATCGAACCAGTCGATCGAATCAGTTCATTCGATCGAACCAGTTGATCGAATCAGTTCATTCGATCGAACCAGTCGATCGAATCAGTTCATTCGATCGAATGTGTCGATCGAACCAGTCCAGTCGACCGAATAGGAAAGCAACCGAATGGTCTCCAACTCATTCGACCGAATGAGCTTCGTATTCGATCGAACGTCTGTCTATTCGATCGAATGAGTGTCTATTCGATCGAATGTGTTTCTATTCGATCGAATGTGTGTCTATTCGATCGAATGTGTGTCTATTCGATCGAATGTGTTTCGATTCGATCGAATGTGTTCCTATTCGATCGAATCAGGTCAGAACCAAGCTGTTTCGTCTTTAAAACCTAGTTTTTGCTCGAGATCGTGTAAGGCTTACACTCTTAGACTTAAACTGTGTTGTTAACCTATTATGTCCTTGTCTAGACTTAGAGGATCGACGTTTGACAGCACCCGACCGCCCTAGCAACCACACCTAGTCAACAAGGTGAGTTCATAGCCCCCATTTTTCTTTTAAAGCCTTTCAAATCATTGGGGGTGAAAACATGGTAAATGTACACGTTTTGACAAAACACATTTATTCAAACATTACTTATCATAAACACTTGACAAATCTTTTGCAAACAATGAACATTGGGAAAACAAGTAATCATGGCAGGTTACGCGTACCTTAACTTTCTCGGAAGTTGTGTATGCATAATCAAATATTCAGGAGTAAATATGGGAATCACTCAGCGTTTAGGGAACATTGGACGTTTGGAAATCAAAGTCATGTACCCGTTATACTTTATCATGAAAACACATTATTCATTGGTCAGTCTTGTGATCGTGTGAACAGTGGCAATATAGGTCACAATAGTGCATAGGTTTGATCTCCAAGTGGTCGATTGGTAGACAGGCCGTCACTAGATGTGGGATTCTAAAGTGATCGATTTAGAATACACGTGACCTATGGGGTTCTTAAGTGTTCGATTAAGAATCCGAAGGATCTCTTAAGTGTTCGATTAAGGATCCGAAGGATCTCCTAAGTGATCGATTAGGAATCCAAGAGATACTAAAGTACGCTTTAGAATTCTCTCATGGTACCCAAAGTGATCGATTTGGGTTACCATCAAGGAAATCAAGCAGCATAGTGTGGTCTTGTGTGGGGTCGATGTCAGGTCTTGTGTGATCATTATGCATCATTATCATTTTTCATCATGGCATGGTTACATATGATTCTTGGGTATCTTATACATATATCCTTGATACCGTTCCTCCTGCATGCATGGAAACAATAATTGGAATCTTTATACGAAACTCTTGCAGATTCAGTTGAGATGATAAGCATACCAAGCATAGTAGGATAAGTTGTAGGAGTGGTGGGTTAGCCGATGGTACACCCTATATATAAACCCCTACAACTTAGCCTAGTATGCTTGTGTAGGGCTTATCACTACAGTATTAGTTAACCTATGAATTCACTCATCTACTTTTTGTAGTTGACGTTTTATTACATGTTTTCAGGAAATGAAGCAGGAAGTAGCTAATAGCTGATAGAGGCCTTAGAGAGATGAAGGCTAGGCTAGGAGTTGTTTGGAAACTTGATATTTTGTATTAAAACAATTTGTTTCATGTTACCTGGATGATGTAATATTTGACAGTTTGGTTATGTTTATGCATTTAGACTTTTATACTATTGTGCTCAATCAATCACGACCTAGTCGCCACGCCTCGGTTTTCCGCCATTACGACCGGGGTGTGACAGATTGGTATCAGAGCCAATGGTTATAGGGAATTAGGAAACCGACCTAGACTATAACCTAGGACCCTTAACTCTAGATAATTCATGCATCACTATCACACGCCCACACTTATGTGCTTGCTATGTGCTTATGTGCTGCATCTTTAATTGTGTCTATCATAGCGATGTATTCTTTGGCTATTCCTTATCCTGTTATTCTTATTCCCGGTATCATTCTTGCGCGTTCTTTTTCTTCTTCAGAATGCCTCCTCGTCGCTCGTCCGTCAATGCTGACCCTGCTGACCTCGCTGCCATCATAGCGCAGCAAATTGCAGCAGTTCTTCCGGGTCTGGTTAACAACCTAAGGCAAGAAGGAACCTCGGGTGCGCCACAAGCCCCAGAACCGAATCCTACTCTTCAGGCCGACAGGCTCTATAAGGCTTTTACTAACACTGGGCCTACGAGCTTTAATGGATCCGAGGGAGCTGCTGGTCTTCTCCAGTGGTTCGAGAAAGTCGAAGCTTCATTCAACATGTGCTCTTGCCCGGATGAACTCAGGGTCAAATTCGCGGCGAGTATGTTCCACAAACGGGCTCTCACGTGGTGGAATATCGAGATTAGAACCAGGGGGCGAGACGCGGTCTTAGCCTTGCCCTGGGCCGAGTTTGTTGAGCTAGTCACGCAGGAGTTCGTTCCGAGAACCGAACTCCAGAAATTGGAGGCTGAGTTTAGGGCGCACACGATGAAGGGCGCCGATCACATGAAGTACACGGAGAGATTTCATGAACTCTCCCTATTGGTGCCCCACATGGTTACCCCAGCTTCACGCGCTGTCGAGCAATACATCAGCGGTCTTCCGGACTCTATGAGGGGCATTGCGGTTGCAGTTGACCCCACTACACTTAAGGCAGTGATCGATCTCACTGCCCGTTTGACCAGGGAACAGCTCAGGTCCGGTGTTTTGCATCAGGATAAGGGCAAATCTTCCGATGGGAAAGCGAAAAAGGGGAACAATAGGAAGCGGAAAGCGACCTACTTAACTGCGATCACTGGTGCTACGCCTATCAACTCCATGGCCCCCGTTTCAGCCGCAACAGTTCAGGGAAGACCGAGAAAGGAATATACTGGGCCGCATCCCAAGTGCAACTTATGTTCTTATCATCACCCAACAAGTGAGTTGTGCCGCAAGTGCACAAATTGTGGACGATTCGGACACCTGGTGGAGCGCTGCAGGAGTCCTGGCAACCAATTGGCTGTGGGGAATGCTAACCCTCAGCCTAACCCTGCTCGAGGCTGCTTCGAGTGTGGCGCGATGGACCATTACAGAAATCGATGCCCTCGCGTCACCAACGTTCCTCCGGCTCGCGGGAGGGCCTTCACCATTGGAGCTGCCGAAGCACGCCAAAACCCCGATGTTATTACTGGTACGTTTACTCTTAACAACAATTGGGTGTCTGTCCTATTTGATACAGGAGCTGATAGGAGTTTTGTCTCTTGCGAATTGGTTCCTTTGCTGAAATTAAAAATTTCCGAGTTGGAACCTGCCTTGGTTGTTGAACTTGCTAGTGGAGAGTCCACACAAGTGAGGTCTGTCATTCGTTATTGCACCCTTACTCTTGTCACCACATCGTTCAGTATTGACCTTATACCTTTTCGTCTTGGAAGCTTCGATCTAGTTGTGGGAATGGACTGGCTGTCTAGCAATCGCGCGGAAGTAATCTGCGCCGAGAAACTTATTCGTATCCCTCTGTCTTCTGGTGAAATTCTAACCATTCAAGGGGATAGGTCGGGTGGATGCCTAAGAATCGTTTCTTGCTTAAAAGCCAGTCGGTACCTTCAAAAGAAGTATCCCGCATTTCTAGCCCGTGTTACTCTCAAGGAATCCAAAGTCAAGAGACTGCAGGACTTCCCTGTCGTGCGTGAATTTTCTGATGTTTTTCCCGATGAGCTGCCTGGACTTCCTCCTAGCAGGCAGGTGGAATTTCGTATCGATCTTATTCCTGGTGCTCTCCCTGTTGCTAAGTCTCCTTATCGTCTAGCTCCGCTGGAACTTCAAGAATTATCGAATCAGCTTCAAGAACTTCTTGGCAAGGGATTCATTCGCCCTAGCTCGTCTCCATGGGGAGCCCCAGTACTCTTCGTCAAAAAGAAGGATGGGACTTTCCGTATGTGCATTGACTATCGGGAGCTTAATAAACTGACCATCAAAAACCGGTACCCGTTACCGAGAATTGATGATCTCTTTGATCAGCTTCAGGGTGCTACGTTTTTCTCTAAGATCGATCTGCGTTCTGGTTACCATCAATTGCGTGTTCTGGAAGAGGATATCCCGAAAACTGCGTTCCGAACTCGTTACGGTCATTACGAGTTCATGGTTATGCCTTTTGGAATGACCAATGCCCCCGCCATTTTCATGGATCTGATGAATCGCGTTTGCCGTCCATATCTCGACCAGTTTGTCATTGTTTTCATAGACGATATTCTCATTTATTCTCGTTCGAGGACCGATCATGAGCTTCATCTCAGGCTTATTTTGGAGCTTCTCAGGAAGGAACAACTATATGCCAAGTTCTCCAAGTGCGAATTTTGGCTAAAGGAAGTTCAATTCTTGGGACATGTTATCAATGTCGACGGCATACACGTCGACCCTGCCAAGGTAGAAGCCATTAGAAATTGGGTAGCGCCTAAAACACCTACCGAAATCCGTTCATTTCTTGGATTGGCTGGTTACTACCGCCGATTTATCTCAAACTTCTCCAGGATTGCCTTGCCTTTGACCACTCTGACTCAGAAGGGAGAACCCTTCGTGTGGGGACGAGATCAAGAGGAAGCCTTCCAAACTCTGAAGAATAAACTTTGCCGTGCACCGATTCTATCGCTTCCGGAAGGTGACGATGACTTTACCGTTTATTGCGATGCTTCAAATCAAGGCCTCGGTTGCGTTTTAATGCAACGAGGGAAGGTCATCGCTTACGCTTCTCGACAACTCAAGGTGCACGAAAAGAACTACGCCACGCATGACCTCGAGTTGGGTGCTGTGGTGTTTGCCTTAAAAATCTGGAGATACTACCTGTACGGCACGAAGTGTGTCATCTATACCGACCACAAGAGCTTACAGCACATCCTCCATCAGAAAGAGTTGAACATGAGGCAGCGACGCTGGGTCGAACTTCTCAGCGATTACGATTGTGAAATCCGCTACCACCCGGGAAAGGCTAATGTGGTGGCTGACGCATTGAGTCGTAAAGAAAGGACCCAGCTGCACTCTATTCGAATTCAATCCAATCTTCCCTCCTTAATTCGCGAAGCTCAGAATCAGGCGCTTGTGAATGGAGATCTCAAGGGCGTTTTGTCGTGTGGAGCCGAACAGAAATTCGAAACCAAGTTGGACGGCATCCTCTATTTTCTTGATCGAGCATGGATCCCAAACTCTGAGCCTCTTCGAACGCTTATTCTAAGTGAAGCCCACAAGTCCAGATACTCGATTCATCCCGGCAGCAGCAAAATGTATCAAGATCTTAAACCTCATTATTGGTGGCCCGGGATGAAGAAAGACATCGCTTTATACGTGATGAGATGTTTGACTTGTTCGCGAGTCAAGACAGAGCATCGAAGGCCGTCTGGGCTGCTTCAGCAACCTATTATTCCTCAGTGGAAGTGGGAAGAGTTAGCTATGGATTTCATCACCAAGCTACCGCGGACGCCTAGCGGTCATGACTCAATTTGGGTTATTGTGGACATTCTAACTAAATCCGCTCACTTTATCCCGGTTCGTGAGGACTACACTACGGAAAAGTTGGCGCGGATATACATTCGTGAGATCGTTTCCCGTCATGGTGTGCCTAAGGGCATTACGTCTGATCGCGACAGCAGTTTTTCTTCCAGGTTCTGGAAATCTTTGCAAAAGGCCTTTGGGACAAGTGTGAAGCTTAGCTCTTCCTATCATCCAGAAACTGATGGGCAGAGCGAGAGGACCATACAAACCCTAGAGGACATGTTGAGAGCTTGTATCCTTGAATTCGGTAATAGTTGGGAAGCTCATCTGCCGCTGGCAGAATTTTCTTACAACAATAGTTACCACTCTTCTATTAAATGCGCGCCGTTTGAAGCTCTTTACGGCCGCAAGTGTCGCTCACCCTTGTGTTGGTCCGAGACCGGGGATTCACAGATCATCGGCCCGGAACTAATACAGGAAACAACCGATCAAATCGCTATCATTCAACAGCGACTCAAAGACGCCCGTTGTCGGCATAAGTACTACGCAGACAAACGACGCAAGCCACTCGAGTTTCAAGTTGGTGACCGTGTTCTGCTGAAAGTTTCCCCCTGGAAGGGCGTAGTCCGTTTCGGGAAGAAGGGAAAGTTCGCTCCTAGGTATGTTGGACCATTCAAAATCCTTGAAAGGATCGGACCAGTTGCCTATCGTCTTGAGCTGCCGCCGGAACTCGGTAGAGTTCACAATGTTTTTCATGTTTCGCAGTTAAAGAAGTGTCTTGTTGACGAGGCCCTTCTCATTCCCGTCGACGAGGTTCGAATTAACGACAATCTGCTTTTTGTTGAAGAACCCGTCGAAATCTTGGATCGCGAGGTCAAGAAGACCAAGCGTAGCCGCATACCGCTTGTGAATGTTCGATGGAATAACAAACGCGGACCCGAGTTTACATGGGAACGCGAAGATCAAATGAAGGAGAAATACCCTCATCTGTTCTCTTAGTCTCTATTCTTGTAATCTATTGTCTAGAAGTCAATATAACATTTGCAGCATGTATCAAATAATTGTGTTATTCAATGAATATCGTGTTGCCTTATTATGCTTATAAGTATTCTTTTATTTGCATCCACAAATTTGGCTACTCAGGGCTCATGCTGGGAGCACAAGTCATATCTACTCAATCATATGAATTTTGGGGAAATTTATACATTATTTAAGCCAAAAATTTGTCATTCATTCTTGCATTCATGGAGCATGGTTGTGTGTATGTGTGTGGTGTCGTGTCAAATTTTCTAGCCGCACACAATAGAGCTTATACATTGATACAAGGTGAGCTCGTAATTATAGTCCGGAATATAATTACATCAAGGTCACAGGTGTATACGTGTATAAGCAATATGCTATTGTGTAACTAGAAGTCGTGAACTCAAGGTTCGTGTAGAGAAATATTCGACAAAGGTTGAAGAAGTGGTGGGTTAGCCGCTGGTAC
This sequence comes from Bidens hawaiensis, assembly GCF_021521415.1. NCBI lineage: Eukaryota > Viridiplantae > Streptophyta > Magnoliopsida > Asterales > Asteraceae > Bidens > Bidens hawaiensis. Next base: position 52,815 of record NW_027494421.1, on the reverse strand, counting down.
ACCCTATATATAAACCTCTTCGGCACGAGTTGAATATGTCTGAAGCGAAACCTGGAATTAGGGACTTATAGTTAGCGTGGCAGCTGTGAGACATTGAATTCAAGAATTACCGAGGGTAATATTCGCGGAAGATTGAAGGAGTGGCGGGTTAGCCGCTGGTACACCCTATATATAAACCCCTTCAATCCGAAATGAATATGTCTGATGTAAAGCTTGAGGATGATGCCTCGTAGTGGAAAATAGTGTGTCGTCCTGTGTGTCATTGATCTAATAGGAGTCGAAGGAAACACCCAAGTAAGGTTGAAGGAGTGGTGGGTTAGCCGCTGGTACACCCTATATATAAGCCCCTTCGGCTTGATTTGGGTGGTGCCTGAGACGAATATTAGAAGTGGTGGCGCATAGTGGTCATCATGGGATCATGTAATCTTAATCATCGATGCATCAAGTATACTAAAAAGCTAAATTTCGGGACGAAATTCCCCTAAGTTGGGGAGGATGTAACGCCCTGGAATTTGACTGGTAGACAAAAATCAAGGAATCATCGGAAACTATACACTTTGGGGTTCTGGACGATAAGTTCGGAACCCATATCATTGGAGAAATCTGCTTTTATCATTTGAAATGTTTATTTTATAAAACGACATTTACGCCTGGAAAATATTAATTTTTATGCTTTTGAAAAATAAAATGTTCTTATTTAAAAAAAAAAAAAAAAAAGATTTTAAATAATTATTCGGAAAATGGTTTATAAAAGTTTTGCTGAAAAAGTTTTAGTTTGTTTAAAAAACTTATGAACTCGACTAGTCTTGACCCGTCGGTAGCCTAAACCCGAACCCGAGTCACCCGAGTATTTAAGCGGAAAATCAAGTATTCTTACACCATCTCTTTCATTTCCACCAACACTTCCCACCCAAACACTCCCACTTCTAGAGAGAGAGTAGTGAGAGAAAGTCATCCAATCTAAGATTCGAGTCCACCAATCTGTTTATCGTTGTTGTCGGTAAGATCTTCTTGAAAATCATACGTTTTTACAACCAAAACCCGCCCCGAATCGAGCAAAAACTCCGACTTTTGTGTCAAGTGTGTTCTTGGTCAAAAACCGTCATTTTTGGTGTCAAAATGCAAGCTTTTGTGTTTAAAAGTACTAGGAATCGATACCCCTTTCAATCCCGAGCATTTCCATGTCAAAAACTTCGATTTTGGGTCAAAAATCTGGAAAATCTGGAAAACCCGTGGGTATCTCCGTCGCCCAGCTTGAAGGAGTCGAATCAGACTCATTCGATCGAACCAGTCGATCGAATCAGTTCATTCGATCGAACCAGTTGATCGAATCAGTTCATTCGATCGAACCAGTCGATCGAATCAGTTCATTCGATCGAATGTGTCGATCGAACCAGTCCAGTCGACCGAATAGGAAAGCAACCGAATGGTCTCCAACTCATTCGACCGAATGAGCTTCGTATTCGATCGAACGTCTGTCTATTCGATCGAATGAGTGTCTATTCGATCGAATGTGTTTCTATTCGATCGAATGTGTGTCTATTCGATCGAATGTGTGTCTATTCGATCGAATGTGTTTCGATTCGATCGAATGTGTTCCTATTCGATCGAATCAGGTCAGAACCAAGCTGTTTCGTCTTTAAAACCTAGTTTTTGCTCGAGATCGTGTAAGGCTTACACTCTTAGACTTAAACTGTGTTGTTAACTTATTATGTCCTTGTCTAGACTTAGAGGATCGACGTTTGACAGCACCCGACCGCCCTAGCAACCACACCTAGTCAACAAGGTGAGTTCATAGCCCCCATTTTTCTTTTAAAGCCTTTCAAATCATTGGGGGTGAAAACATGGTAAATGTACACGTTTTGACAAAACACATTTATTCAAACATTACTTATCATAAACACTTGACAAATCTTTTGCAAACAATGAACATTGGGAAAACAAGTAATCATGGCAGGTTACGCGTACCTTAACTTTCTCGGAAGTTGTGTATGCATAATCAAATATTCAGGAGTAAATATGGGAATCACTCAGCGTTTAGGGAACATTGGACGTTTGGAAATCAAAGTCATGTACCCGTTATACTTTATCATGAAAACACATTATTCATTGGTCAGTCTTGTGATCGTGTGAACAGTGGCAATATAGGTCACAATAGTGCATAGGTTTGATCTCCAAGTGGTCGATTGGTAGACAGGCCGTCACTAGATGTGGGATTCTAAAGTGATCGATTTAGAATACACGTGACCTATGGGGTTCTTAAGTGTTCGATTAAGAATCCGAAGGATCTCTTAAGTGTTCGATTAAGGATCCGAAGGATCTCCTAAGTGATCGATTAGGAATCCAAGAGATACTAAAGTACGCTTTAGAATTCTCTCATGGTACCCAAAGTGATCGATTTGGGTTACCATCAAGGAAATCAAGCAGCATAGTGTGGTCTTGTGTGGGGTCGATGTCAGGTCTTGTGTGATCATTATGCATCATTATCATTTTTCATCATGGCATGGTTACATATGATTCTTGGGTATCTTATACATATATCCTTGATACCGTTCCTCCTGCATGCATGGAAACAATAATTGGAATCTTTATACGAAACTCTTGCAGATTCAGTTGAGATGATAAGCATACCAAGCATAGTAGGATAAGTTGTAGGAGTGGTGGGTTAGCCGATGGTACACCCTATATATAAACCCCTACAACTTAGCCTAGTATGCTTGTGTAGGGCTTATCACTACAGTATTAGTTAACCTATGAATTCACTCATCTACTTTTTGTAGTTGACGTTTTATTACATGTTTTCAGGAAATGAAGCAGGAAGTAGCTAATAGCTGATAGAGGCCTTAGAGAGATGAAGGCTAGGCTAGGAGTTGTTTGGAAACTTGATATTTTGTATTAAAACAATTTGTTTCATGTTACCTGGATGATGTAATATTTGACAGTTTGGTTATGTTTATGCATTTAGACTTTTATACTATTGTGCTCAATCAATCACGACCTAGTCGCCACGCCTCGGTTTTCCGCCATTACGACCGGGGTGTGACACCTATTAATCTTTAAATAGATGTCAGGACTAAACATATACAAGTATATGTCCTTCCAACTTGAGAAAATGACATAAGTTTAAGCAAAAATGAGTAGTTTCATATTATACCTTGTGAGATCTCTTCAAATTAAAAACCTTTTAAGCTTCTATAAAGCTATGAACTGAATAATCTTATCATATCTCTGCACCATTAATCAACTTGCTATGTTTTGTTAAAGATGTTTTGAGCAAAATTCATTTGTAAAATTTCATTTGAACATGCAATTTTGACACAAAAACGTATTTTGACACAAATATAAAGTAAAATATTCAAATCATAATCTTAAATGACATCATTGAAACAAGCAGACAGAACACAACACTGTCTAGCAAATCCTAAGAACATCATTAGATCAGATTGACAGGCATACATGTAGAATAATCACTTAGAACACCTATCCTGACATCACACATAGTCACTGATTATTAATCTGAGCATCAAAAACACCTAAGTCATTTAGATAATCAATTAAGCACACATCAGTGATCAACAAATAGTAACATATTCAAACAAAAGCATTCTCTAAGAACTTTTAGCAAGATAGTCATTTAGCACAGAGAACACATAGCAGACAAACATTCAACAAAACTTTTGAAAAGATAGTCAGTTTGCCCAATAATCATCATTAATCAGACTTCATTAGAGTTGATCATTCCCAAGGCTTTCAGAAGAAAGTTAAACCTGGTTCTATCAAGTGGTTTTGTGAACAGGTCAGCAAAATTATCACTTGTATCAACTCTTTTTACTTCAATTAAACCCTTTTTCACTACAATCCCTAATAAAATGATGTCTGATTTCAATGTGCTTAGTCTTGGAATGTTGTACAGGATTCTTAAGAATAAATGATACGGTAGTGTTATCAATGTAAATACGGGTGTTTAAGAAATTCAGACCATAATCCAGCATCTGATTTTGAATCCAGAGGACTTGTGCACAGCATGAAGATGCAACAATATACTCAGCTTCTGCAGTTGAGATTGACACCGTGGTTTGCTTCTTGCACTGCCAGGATACCAATATGTCTCCCACAAATTGACAACCTCCTAAGGTAGATTTTCTGCTCATATTGCACCCATCATAGTCACTATCTGTATAGGCAACTAGATCAAATGACTGGTTCTTTGGATACCAAATTCCCAAATCAGGTCTTCCCTTCAAGTATCTAAAGATCCTCTTTATAGCATTCATATGAGAAACCTTAGGACTTGACTGAAATCTAGCACAAACACATACAACAAACATGATGTCTGGCCTTGAAGCAGTCAGATACATCAGAGACTCAATTTTTGCTCTGTATTCATGTTTCTACTGGCTCCCCCTTTTCATCTGCTATCATTTTCTCTTTTGTGTCAATTGGAGTTGAAGCTGCTTTAAGATCATTGCACTTGAATTTGTCTAAGATATCGTGCACATACTTAGACTGGTAGATGAAAATCCCATCAGTTTTTTGTTGAACGTGCAATCCAAGAAACACGTTCATTTCTCCCATAGAGCTCATACTGTACTTGGATTTCATCACCTCTTAAAACTCCATACACATCAGTTCATTGGTTGACCCAAAAATAATATCATCTACATAGACTTGCAGCAAAAGCAAATCTCTTCCTTTCTTCTTGTAAAAGAGGGTCTTGTCAATAACTCCCCTTTGGAAACCATTTTCAAGCAGATGATTGGATAAATCATCATACCAAGCTCTTGGAGCTTGATGAAGTCCATATAAAGCTTTGTTTAGCTTATATACTTTGTTAGGATAATCAGGGTCCTCAAATCCTGGTGGTTGAGTTACATACATCTCCTCTTCTATTTTTCCATTTAGGAATGCAGATTTGACATCAAGTTGGAAGACCCTTTTATTCTTCGAGGCAGCATAAGCCAAGAAAATTCTTATTCCTTCAAGTCTTGCAACTGTTGCAAAGACTTCCTCAAAGTCAATCCCTCCTTCTTGTAGGCATCCCAAAGCAACAAGTCTTGCTTTGTTCTTGATTACAATCCCTCTCTCATCCATTTTGTTCCTGAAAACCCATTTGGTTCCAATGGCATATCTGTTTCTTGGCTTGTCTACAAGTTCCCACACTTGAAGATCTCTGAATTGAGCCCACTCCTCTTGCATAGCTTCTACCCAGTTGTTTTCTTTCAAAGCTTGAACAATTTTCTTAGGTTCAATTTAGGATAGAAAGCAGTAGTAAAACAAATGCTTGCAGATTTAGATGCACTTCTTATTACTCTTTCATTGATGTTTCCAATGAATTTTCAGGAGGATGATTCTTTTTAACATAAAAGGATTGAACAACAACATCAGTAGATACTGTAGAATCAAGATTTGAGTCATTGAGATCAGGTTCTTCAACGATCAAATCAGTTGTTGCAACATGAAACTCTGGTGCTTCTTCATTGTTCTGTTGAGAGGTAGATACACCATTGTTTCCAAAATTCAGACTTTGAAACAAGTCTTCAAATCTGTCATTTCTTCTTGCTTTTTCAGTATCACTTTGGTTGTTAGGATCTACTTCATTCACAACATGATCATCTTGATTTTCTTGATTTTCTTGATCTTGATCTTATTCTTGGACTAGAATTGGAGCTTGTTCATTATCAGCAGTTGAAGGATGCTTTATGAAGTTGTATTTAGACCTTTTTCCAGCAACCTTTGACCATAACTTGTCCAAGTCAAGTTTCTTTGAAGTTTCCTCTACAACCACACTAGTCTTATACAAAGTTTCATCAAAGTCTTCAGGATAAATCTTGAAAGACTTGATCAACATTTCAAGATCAAACAACCATGTAGCACTATCTACAGTATTAAACTGATTTTCATTGAAGACTATATCAGATGATTCCATCACACTCAAATGATCTTTCACATATACTCTGTAGGCTTTTGAGTGTGTTGAGTAACCATAAAAGAAGCAATCCCAAGGATTTAGCTTGAAATTTGTTGATGTTAGTGCACGGTTTTGGGTCTAGAGTCTTTGTATTTATCGTTAATGTTTATTTATTAATTAATGTAGTATTTAATGTTTATTATTAACTAGTTCGTTAAGGTTAAGTCTAGTTCGCTAGGGATGTTAGCGAACTAAGACTAGTTCGTTAAGGTTGAGTCTAGTTCGCTAGGGATGTTAGCGAACTAATACATTATAATGTATACCCTCCTGATTCGTTAGGGGATGTTAACAAATCAGGGGGTGGTTCGTTATGTTAAATTATGTAATGAAGGGGAAGCTGGTTCGCTAGGGGATGTTAGCGAACCAGGTCGCCTTCTATATATAGTGAACTACTGTTCACTTTAATGTAAGTTTTTGGAGAAAAGTTTTTCAAAAGTAATTTTGAGTAATTGCTCTCTCTCAAGCTTCACCTTAACATTATTCGTTTAATCTATTGATAATATATACACATACGTAACATTAAATCAAGGTAAATTATGAGCTAGATCTTTAATAGTGGTAATCGGATATTCACAGATCTGAGATCTGTTTATTGTTATCGATTGACTGTTATTTCGGGATCCAACAAGTGGTATCAGAGCCATTGGTGCTCTTTACACTTGATTTGGTGTTTAAATTGTTATGTTTATTAAGTTTTTCGGTTTTGTTTGGTTTTGAAACAATTTTGATTTGAATTGATTGAATTATGGATAATTTGGATTGAGGTTGTGTTGGTTAAGGTATTGGATAGGTGTGGATTAAAGGAATTGAGGTTTGGTTTGGATTTGTGTGGTTTGGTTTTGGTTTTGGTTTAAGTCCGAAACAGGGTGTTTGTTTTTGGTCAAATTAATTTGGTTAAGGTGTTAATCTGTTACGAGGTTATGTGTATTGAACTCGGATTTGGTTTACGAGTATATTGGTAGTTTATTTTCTGCATTTTGGTTGAGTAACGAGGATGTATTACGAATTTGTTATTGTTGAGTTTCTGGGTTTGATCTTCAAAATTTCTGGAAATTCGTTTGAAGTTTTGAAGATTTGAAGATGAATGTAATTCGTTATCTTCTCCCTGGTGATTCGCTATATGTTTCTTGGTGATTCGTTATCGACAGTGTTACTTCGCTACCTAGTTCATTAATCAATTCGTGTGAGTTATTGGTTCGTGTTATCTAGTTCGTTAACTAGATTAACCGATTCGTGTGACACGTGTTCTTCTTGGGATTTGTGTCATAACAACCTTTTCCACGTGGCATAAGGTGTCAGAGTTTGTTACAAACGGTTGTAACAACCTGATTCGCTATAGTGTGATTCGTTAATCAACTATAGCTGATTCGTTATATTAATTCGCTAAAGTGTTTCTTAGTGATTCGTTACTGATTGTCATTTGATTCGCTAAACTAATCCTTTGTGATTCGTTTGGTCAATTCGTTAAGTTGACTTGTGATTCGCTAAGTTGACTTGTGATTCGCTAAACCTTCATCTCATTCGTTATCTGTTTAGCCATTTGGGAGATTCGTTAACCTTATTTGTGATTGGTTAAGTTGACTCGTTAAGTTGACTTTTGATTCGTTAAAACACTCACCTCAATCGTTAAGGTACTTCGTTACTGATCAGTCTTAACTTCGTTAAGGATTGATTCGCTATAACTGTTCACAGTTCGCTATAACTGTTCACAGTTCGCTACAACTGTTCACAGTTCGCTATAACTGTTCACTGATTCGTTAAGCTATTTCATTATTTGATTCGTTAAACACTTAAATTTTCAAAGATGGCTGGTATGTATGCATTAGCGTCTCAAAACATGTTGATGCAACAGATGTTGCAACTTGATACCGAGATAGGTTCGCATTCTAAATGTCCAAGATTGATGAAGTTCAGTGACTTTGCCAAGTGGGAACCTCGGTTTCATGCACATTTGGGATCTGTTCATCCTGACTGCTCATATTGTCTTGATGAAGTTTATGTTGCACCAATGATTGGTGATGATACTATTGGGTATACTCCTAAAGCCGTTTCTCAATACTCACAAGAAGAGAAGAAAGCTTTAGAAATCGAGATAAAAGTATATTCTACTTTAACTATGGCATTACCAGAAAATATCTTTCATCAAGTTGGTAGTATCAAGAGATGTGCGTCTTTATTTCAACATCTGCGTATGAGAAGCATGGGAAACACAGCTGAGAGTAAGAAAGTGATGCTCAAGTTTCAGTTTCGAAACTTTAATTTATTGAAAGGAGAAATAGTTGAAGAGATGACTACAAGATTTAGTCATTTTATTGCTGAAATGGACAAGATGAAAATGGAAATTTCTGAAAGAGATAAAATTGACACTATTAAAAGTGTGCTTCCAAGTTCCTACTCAACATTTCTAATGGTTTTGAAAGAGAATGATTATTTTCTGAATGAAGACTTGACGGCACTTGAATTTCCACAAAAGATCGAAGCTAGAGAATATGATCTTAAGTGTCAAAAATCCTCCAAGAAAATCAAGATCCAGCTTTCTATGGTGGAAGTATGCCTCTTAGTTCAATGATCTCTCCAATCACTGCTTTTCTTACTCATGTTGCAAGTGAAAAAGAATCAGCTATGTTTAATGATCCAAAATTTTGTTTCTACTCTGCTGGTAATTCGGGTGGTTCTGGAAGTTCAACTAATACCAATCCATTTGCTACACCACTTAGTGTTAACATGAAGGAAGCTGAGCAAAACTTTGCTTTTCTGACGGCTTTTATGTCTTCATATGAAAACTTAGTGAGTAGTAAAATTGCCACAAGTGATTTAACAGATGAGGACTATGATCAGATAGATCCAGATGATCTAGAAATCATGGATTTAAAATGGAACATGGCTATGATCGTTCGTAAAGTTAAAAGATTCATGCAGAGAAATGGAAAAGATCTTCCAGCTTTAAACAAGAAGTTGGGTTTTGACAAATTAAAAGTAAAGTGTTATAATTGTCAAGAATTTGGGCATTTCGCGAAGGAATGTGACAAACCAAGGAAAGAATACACTGGACCTCGTGGTCAAAGTCAAAATGCTTCTACACCACGAGGAAGTGATGCTGAAAAGAAACCATCTTCTTGTAAAACACAAGCAATGTTAGCAGATGGAACTGATTGGTCACAACGGTTACTATGCAATGATGTTCAAGCAAATTTGGCTATGTTTGGGTTACATAAAGATTTTCAAGATGCTACTGGTAGTGAGATGTCTTCTGATAATGATTCTGGATCTGATTCTGAAGACTCTTGTGACAAGCCTTCTGAATCAATGTTTGCTTGCATGGCTAAGATCAATGAGGTTAGTAATTCTATTTCTACTACTTCATTTGTTAAAGAATCATGTGTTGACTGTGAATCTAACAAATCTAAGTTAGAATCATTGAAAAATCAAAATGATAATCTTATAAGAGAAATTGCTTCTCTTAAGGATACTTATCGACAATCTCTTGAATCTCAAAGGAAATCTCGAGAAAAGATTGAAGCATTGTCGACAAGTAACCACGATCTCAAAGCCGAGTTATCTGTGAAAATGACCATTAATGACCAAAAGTTTCAGGAAATTTTGAAACATCATTCTAAGATAACTGAGCTTGAGAATGAGGTTCTTGAATTGAATAACAAATTGGGAAAATTTAGAAATTCATCTTTTCTGTTGAATGAAATTATTGAAGTATATGGAAAACAAAAAGATTCTAAAAAAGTTATTGGTTTTGTTGAAATTCCACCACCTTTTCATAATGATTATAAAATTAATCCTTTTGCAAGAAAAGAAGAGGATTTGATTCAAAAAGAATCTGTGATTTCTGAAAAATCTAAATTGGTTAAACCTGAAATTGTCAAATCCCAAGTTGCTCCTCAAAAACCTCATGTGGAAAGTAAAATGGTCTTTGTTGAAAATGTTGATAAAGTGATTATAGAAGATGTGTTTGAACTTGAGATAATACACAAGAATAAGAACATTCGTAGTTCTAATCATATTCTTTGCGAACCTCAAGAGTTTGAGGAAGCTGTGTATGGTTCATTCAAATCTCAAATGAACAAGGAAGAAACTGTGAAAACCAAACCAGTGAGGACAAAGAAGCCAGTTAAACCAAAGATTTCTGACGAAGACTTAATGCGTTTCATTAATCCTCCGAGTTCTAAGTCTTCATCGGCTAGAGTTTTTAAGTTAAAGGGAATGGATACGATGTTCACTGAAAAAGATATTCCAATAAGTATTATCAAACCTGAACTTATTGAGAGTGTTTTTGTCAATGAAACTTCAAAAATTCAAGAACTTTAACGTGTGTATGCTCAAACAAAAACATCAGTTCAATCTGATCCATTGACTAAGGCAAAACAATTTTTAAAACAAGCTAAGAAGATTAACTTTGTGAAGTCAACTGGGACAGATACACTAAAAAGCTTTTTGAACTGTTCTAATTTAGATTTTTATTTAAAGAAGAAATCTGAATTATCTGATGAGTTTGCTAAGAGCATGACTAAAAATGTGAGTCATCATCAACCATCTGCATCATTTATTCCAATTACTTCTAAATATCATCATGTAGACATGTGAACTTGTTTTTTATGCGGTCAACAAGGTCATGTTATGAGGAATTGTAGTCAGCAAAACTATCAGAATCTTCATCCTTTTATCAAGGACAAATCTAAGCCAATTCCATTGGTCAAAGAGATCCTGAAACGACCTGTGTCGTATGCTGATGATACTCATATTTTATTCTCTGATGTGAATCCTCGGATGGTTCTTCATGTCAATGAGACACACGGTCAAGTGAAACCAAAATTCATTCCAATTGAACCTATATGTCAAAACAAGAATTCAAACATTGTTCAGGTAGCTTACTTAAGACGAAAGTCTAGGAAGTCGGTAACTTATTCACAAGTGGCTGAACAACAATTGAAATCTGTTAAAGTTAATGATCAAAGAGAAAACCAAAAGGTTCCCAAGACTGAGGCGTGGGGTGCCTTTTTGAACTAATCACTTTTGTTTGTGTGTAGGGTTCATCCAAGACCATTTCTGGTGAAAACTGGATCATGGATAGCGGATGTTCTCGTCATATCACTGGGAATCTCGACCTATTAACCAACGTAAGAAATATTCAAGGGGGTTATGTAGCGTTTGCTGGCAATTCTGGGGGCATGATCACACAAGAGGGTGAAGTTTCAAATGGTCACATTACGTTTGAGAAAGTGAATAATTGCGACAAGGTTGATCATAATTTATTGAGTGTATCGCAAATTTGTGATAAAAAATACACTACGATATTTACTGACAAAGAATGTCTTATCTTGAAACCGGGTTATGTTATACCCGAGGACATGGTTGTCATGCGATCACCACGATCAAATGATACTTATGTCTTAAATATGAAATCTAAGGTATCCACATCGATCGAAACATGTTTTGTTTCGAAAGCAACTGAGAAAGACTCGATTCTATGGCATCGTAGAATGGGTCACATACATGTCAGAAAGATGAATTATTTAATGGCAAATGACTTAGTTGAAGGTGTCTCGTTAATAAATTTTAAGTTATCTGATCACTGCGTTGCATGCAAAAAGGGCAAGCAGAAGAAGAAGACACATCCCTCTAAGTTATTGAATTCATTGATACTCCTCTTGAACGACTTCATATGGATTTGTTTGGTCCAGTGAATCGTGCGAGTATTTCTGGAGACTGGTATTGTCTTGCAGTGACAGATGATTATTCAAGATATTCATGGGTGTTATTTATTAGTTCAAAAGATCAAACACCGATTTTGGTACAAAATCTTATTACTAAGATCGAATCACTGTATAAACAAAAGGTGAGGAGAATCCGTAGTGATAATGGTACTGAATTTAAAAACACTATATTGGATTTCTTTTGTATTCAAAAGGGAATTCACCGAGAATATAGTGCACCTTATGTACCTCAACAAAATTGTGTTGCTGAAAGGAAAAATCGAACTCTGATTGAAGCTGCACGCACAATGCTCGCTGATTCAAAGCTTCCTGTCCAATTTTGGAATGAGGCAGTGAATACAGCTTGTTATACGCTTAATCGAGTTCTAACAGTGAAACGACTCAAGAAGACAAGCTACGAGATCTTAAATAATAGAAAAACTAATTTAAAGTACCTGGAACCATTTGGGTGTCCGTGTACAATGTTGAAGAATGATTCGGGTAAATTTGAAGAAAAAGCTATCGAAGGGTATTTCTTGGGATATGCATCTCCAAAGAAAAGGGTTTTTAATTTCACATCTGGTTGTGTTGAAGAATGGTACCATGTGGACTGTCAAAAGTACACAACTCCTCCTCAAGGGAAAGGTCCAGACTGGATGTTTGACTACGATAGTTTATTTAATTATTTTACTTCTTCGACTGAACACATCGATGAAGATCTGGTTCGAGCATACTTTGAAGATCATTTGACCATTCCACGATCTTCAAGTTCTAATGAAGTTGAAGCTCAACCAGATGCTCCAACTGAAGTATCTCAAGTTGTTTCTCCAGTTGCTATTGATAATGTTTCTACTTCTTCCGATGATGATCAAGCTGAAATTCAAGTTATTGATCTTGACAGTGATAATGTTTCATCTCCCGAGTTGGGTGAACATTACACTAACTTATTTGATAATGTTGTTGTTCCTGAGAATCCCACTCTTCGGATTCATGGATATCATCTACAGGAAAATATCCGTCACACCCCGTTAAGCGAATTGCGGAAGCGTAAAACGGAAATGCAACAGATACAACTGGTATCAAATACATTGTTCATAAAGAAACATTACTACCTAATTTACAATTTTTTACATCGTTCTAACATCTTTTACAAACTAGGTGATACAATTTAACCTGTTCTTCAATCACTTTACTTCTAACTCAAATGCCCACGACATCAATCACCAATCAGACACGTAACGCACATGAAATTACTTCTCATATCTGATTACCTGAAAGCATGTCAAAACTGGTCAACTACGAATAGTTGGTGAGTTTCATCAGTTTTAACGAAATCAGTTCTGCGCACCATACAGTCATAGTTTGTATGTACGCGCGTATGTAAAAATATGTATTTACGGTTGTATAAATATGTAGAGCCATATCCTTGTGTGTGCATATGCACACATGTAGGTTTATAATACAAATTTGAAATTTCGGTAAAATCATGATTGTTTGTTCGTACTACCTGTTTCCAATTTCCGTGTTTAACCAACCACTGTGGACCCCCTTTCTCCCACAACGGTTCCACATAAACTTAACCACTGTGGCCCCCCTTCCGCCCACAACGGTTCCGCGTTAACATCAACCACTGTGGTCCCCTTCCACCCACAATGATTCCATGTAAACTCAAACATTATATAGTGTACACGCAAATAATTAGTATATTCTACACATAGTATTTCCTACGGCTAATCACATAGCATGTATATAGATACATATACACATATAGTATTTATCACGTATCACCAAATACTGTGGCTCCCCATCCGCCCACAATACGCATAATCACATTATTTTATTAACATTCATGTCATAATCAAGTAGTTCGTTTAACAAGATGCAGCAGAACTTGGCTCATAGGCCATACTCAACTTTAGTTTGGTAAGTTGCAGCAGAACTTGGCTCATAGGCCATACTCAACTTTAGTTTGTTACTATTGTGGCCCCCCTCCTGCCCACAACAGCCCATACTCATCACAGACCACGTTATCCCCATGGCCATTACAGACCACGTTGTCTCCCAAATTAGTTATGTTTAACATTACATAACGTGTTTGTATAAACATGCTGTCACGTGTAGTTTCATTATGTTTTGCAATTCGTATTATCTCCACTCAATATATCAATCAACGATAATAATCATCTTTCATCAGCACGTAGTCAATCATTATGTTTGTAGGGACTTCTCATATATAAATTGTAGGTTCCCCGCCGGATCTACACGGAATATCTCGTTCTACGTAGGTGCGGAATCCCTACGTAAGACGTTACGAGCGTAGAAGACGATATACGTTAACACGATCGAACACACGTTACAATAAGCAAAGACACGTTGTATATTGCAACTGGAAACACGTGATATCAATCACTGATTACAGGACCTCGTACAATAATGACTCGACCGCTTACAAACTCAGCCGTAACCTAATCCTTATAAACATGACAACTTCGCCTGGCATGTTCAGGCGAAGTTGTCACTAACTTCGCTTATCTAACAAGTTCGCCTACATCAGCGAACTTGTTAGCTAACTTCGTTTAACACAAAATACAAATCCAAACGACTCGATTACAGACACTATATACTGAACTACTTACATCATGTACCAACAGACTCCCCCTTGGCAGTAGCTTCAATCTTTATCTTTAACCACGTGTCTTGTAATATTCAACAATCTTGTATCTTCATCTTTAAGCATGAACTCCTTCACGTACACAAACTGATACGATTCTTTGATATTTCTTCGCTTCGTCTTTCCAAGCAGGAATATAAAATATATTCTTCTCATTCAGCACCTGCAGATCAGCTTGCGACAAGTTCACTAGATGCATCGGATCATAGACTCTCAGCAGCTCTTGTTCATCTTCGTCCTCCATTACTGCTTCAGCTGTTTCACAATCTATATACCACCACTTCAGATCCTTCAGCACATCCTTGGGCATTTGTTTCATCGGCACTTCTTTTAAACACCAGATCCGCTTATACTTCATAATAATCCAAGGCTTGCCATCTGCTCTCATCCCTCTATCTTTGTCTTCAATGAGTTTTCCATTTTGTGGTTTCAACAGCTCGAACTTCTTTTCTTTTATACTTTCCTTCCAAACAATCTTCCCAATGACTCTAGCCATGTTATCATCACTTCTATTTATTAATCCCAATCTGGCTAAGTCTTTCACTTCACATTCTGGCAATGTATTCAATGATCTCAACAATCTTTTGAAGTACTGAACGCCATCATATCTTTTAATTACAAAGAGCCTCAACTGCTCATCATATATCCAGCATATAATCCCCTTTCTCGATTCAGCATAGCCTCTAATGTTGTAACTGTTCTTAAACATAGTAGGGACCTCCGGTTTCTTCGTTTTTACGAACCATTGAGCATAGCCTTCTTTCCATCTTAGCTGCTCTTCCCATTCCGTCTCATCATTTCCAATCTCTTGACTCATATCTGCCTTATCGACTTCTGGAATCTCATGCTCCACATTCTCCTCTACTATCTCTCCCTATTCTATATCATTTTCAATAACAATCTCTGCACCAATCTTCTCTATCTCATCCACCGGTAATACATCATCATCACCTACAAATTCATCGTCCATCTCCTCAACGTCCACTACCACAACATCATCACCACCAGCTGCACTTGTCGACTCCCCCTGAGTTGTGGAAGTCCCAAGAGCTTGATCAGTTCTTGGCAACTCTCCACCTGCACCTTTCGATGCATTGGGATCATCGTCTCTATCATTTCGCTTCTTAGTCCTCAGCTCATCGCCTTTACAGCTCGTCTCCCCCTGAGATGCCGAGAACTCCTTCAAAGCATCTATGATTTTGCCATGTTCTACCAACAGGGACGACTGTATCTGATTCTCTGCAACGAGGCGTTGAATAGCATGAGTCTGGAAAAGATTCACCCTTGATTGTTCTGCCACGACCCGTTCAAGTGCTGCTATTCGTTCAGAGTCTGATAAGGTTGCATCGAAATCAAACCCCAGATGTGATATATCTTGAGTGTACTGAGGAGGGATTTCCAATGTAACCGGGACCTCAGAAGTAGGCATAGACGTAACCGCAGGTGGTATCGTCACCGATAACCCTGCAGTGGCCACAACCGTCAACTCAATAAATCGTGCCATGACCTCCGTTGGAGTAAGAGTTGGAGGTGGCAACGATACAATCTCCGGAGCCGATAGTTGGAATGTAGTGGGTGGGAGGCCAAAGGCAGATGAGGTAGCCACCACGGGAACGTCCGTGGCGCTTGGCCTTGTAACTTGTAATGATGAGGGAACAATAGTCATACCGGCCAGTGCGGGTGGGGTGAAACGTACCACCCTTGAGCTCTCACCGGCTCCCGAACCTGCACCTGCCCGTTCCCTTCTTGATCTCCGAATCAACTGATGAACTTCTTCTTGTAAGTCCCCCCGAAGCCTCGCCGATCGATACGAGATCCGCACGATGTCTAGGAGTGCGGAATCCTCCTAGACTCGTTTAATGGTGTAGAAGACAAAGAACACGATTACACACATACAAACACACGAACAAACACACGAATGGGATAAACACATCTGCAGATCTTTTAAATCATAACCAAACCATGTTACAAAACGAACAAAAACAAAGACACGGCCGACCCGAGGTGAGCTCTACCTCGGGCCGTCCCACACGACTCTCCCTCTCGGTTTCTCTCTAGAAAATTGAACTATACAAAGCACACTCTAACTTTTCTGGATACCCAAACCTAAACAAGACACGTATAGATATATCGAAACAACTTCACGGGCTTGGGCTTGGGCCTGTAGGCGAAGTTGTTCTAACTTCGCCTATGGCAGAAGTTGTTACAACTTCGCCTACGGCAGAAGTTGTTACAACTTCGCCTACGGCGAAGTTGTTATAACTTCGCCTATGGTGAAGTTGTTCTAACTTCGTTTTTCGTTTCCGCTGATCAGAATTGCATAGCGACGGTTACAAAATGCACCAACAGACTCCCCTTTGACCGTTGCTCTCAATTATAACAAACACAAAAGATCATATGTTACAAAACATGCACCAACAGACTCCCTCTTAACTGATGATCTTCTGTTTGTTCTTCAACCAGCCGTGTCTGAAACTGTCTTGTAGCTTCACAAATCTACCAATCACCCAGCGTCTTCCATATCAGATCTCCCCTTCAGTGTAAGCTTCTCCGACTATATAGGTTGAGGTCTTTGAAATGCATGCATCCCCGTGCCTAATTAATCATCTCAACCAATCACGTGAGTCCTTCTGACTTCACCAACACGTGAAGTTGGCGAAGTTGTTATAACTTCGCCTATGGCGAAGTTGTTCTAACTTGGTTTTTCGTTTCCGCTGATCTGAATTGCATAGCGACGGTCACAAAATGCACCAACACTTCTTCATAATCTGACTCGCTGTCATCTTCTCTTTCTTTTCCCTTGATCCCGTTCTTGGTTAACTAGAATTCGTCTCGCTTCAGCCAACTCATCATCAGAAACAGAATCAGCTACCGTTGTAGCTGTCCTAGTCACATTCACACTTGAAACTTGTACATTTTCCTCTGGATCCACCCGATCCATATCAAAGAAGCCTTGACCGCCAAACGCAGCGTCAAGGTCTACATTCTCCTCCGGTGACACAACAGGAGCAGCAGGTATAGCTTGAGGTGCTCCTGCCAGTTGTGGTGCCGGGTCCCGAAACTCGACCCCACAAGCTGGCACATACTCCGGGTTGATCAAGTACCCAAAAAGTGGAGTATGTCGAGGACGGAGCTCAGGTTTGCTCCTCGCACGGGAAGATCTGCATTGGGCGAAGATCCGTTTGCTCACACTTTCCACGTATCTAATTGGGCGACGCTGAGGTAGCATTGGTACCACATGATTCAAGATCATCTGAATGAATCTTGGATACATAATAAATCTCTCACACGCCACCGCTCTTCTCTGTCGATCTATCTCGTAGAAGACCATCTGACTAAAGCTGTAACGCTTATTATAAGTCAGAGCAGTCATCGCTGACTGCATGGTCGCGCCCATGCCATCAGTGCCCGCCTTTCTCCCTGACATGCACACGATCATGACATGCATGAGAAAGCGCCACTGATCTAGTAAGAACCCCTTCCTTCTCTGAGTATCTCCCAAGGGACCAGAGTATCCCATCCTCAGAAACACACAATCACGGAATGGAGCGACGAAATCTGTCGGATCATCTCTTGTCTCATCTCCAAACCGTAAAGCCGCCCGGATCTGTTCAGATGAGAACTGAACAATCTGATTGTTGACCGTTGCTCGCATCACCGAGGGCTCGACGCGACAGTCATATTCCACGGTCTGCCAAAAATCCTCAATGTTTGGCAAGGATATCGGCAGAGTTGTGGTAATCGCGTGGAATATACGCGAGCGTAAAAGAAACGTGATGATTTCGCGGAAATCATCAACTCCGCTCGCCTCCGGGTCTAATGTTATGTACATGTTATGACCCGGGAAGAACTGTCTTTGGTTGTCTCCTCCATCATCACCGCTTGCACCGCCTGCTCCAGCTACAGCAGCCATATCTGCATCAAACAGACTAAGTTAGATAAACGTCAAAGCAAATCACAAATTCGCCTGTTACCATGAGCGAAGTTGTGATCTGTTCTGTATAGGCGAAGTTAGAGGTGGGGCGAAGTTGGGAACAACTTCGCTTCAACTTGAACTTCGCCGGATAACAGTTAAGTAAAAGGGGCCAGGCGAAGTTAATGATAACTTCGCCTAACCACAACATCGCCTCATGTACTGTAACCTAATTAAATATCAGGCGAAGTTGAACCTCAGGCGAAGTTACGGATAACTTCTCCTAAACTGTAACTTCGCCGAATATGAAACGGCGACAGATTAGACTATTCAATCGACGTGATTTGGACAAATTGGAGAATGTTCGGTGATAAACACATGATATTATGAAGATCTAGACGATTCAGTTGATTACTACGACGTGAAAGTAAGTTTGAAAATCGGTTATTGAAGGTTCGGAAAAACGAGGTCGTGAATCGGGTCGAAACGACCTTTGATTAACGTTAAAGATGGCGATAATATGACACTACAGCCCTACACACCTTTAATTCACGGATTAGAACTGAAAAGAAAACACATATGAGTAGATCGATAAGTTCGCTTAGGGTTTTTGAAGATAAGTTCGCCGGTTTGAAAATAATGAACTGTTTGACAATTAAAATCCTTTATATAGGGTCAAAATTATACAGGCGAAGTTATGGATAACTTCGCCTATTGTAGGCGAAGTTAGGGATAACTTCGTTGATATTAAAATTTTCAAAACTAACCCCATTCTTTGAACAATTTGCAATTAAGTTATAAAACATCCTTTAAAGCGTTAAATGCTACGATCAAGACCAAGTAACCAGGTATAAAATCATACAACTACATAAGTAGAGAAAAAAAAAACTTTTAAAAATTAAAGTACACGGGATCAAATTTCAGTCTCGACAGGGACTACCATGTTTTAGAAAAGATCCGAACAGGAATCATACTAATTACGTGACTATCACACAGATCCGTGTTTAGCTGTATTATGACATAAATAAACAGGTTGTAAGTAGGTAAATGACTTAGAATGGTTTTCATCGTTTCTGTGATACGGGTTAGGCTCAATTAAGCTCAAAACATAAGTGGGCAACAACTCAGAGAGTATGATGCCTCCTATCTATTCTCAAAGCGTATTTGGCTTTCCCCAAGTCACCCCGAGTTGACCTCGACCCGTAGTGTCTGATTAAATAGTAATTACTCTTCGATCTTCAGACTCTTCTTCCCGTTCCCATTCTAACATCATGATTGAGAAGTCTTAACATTATGAACTCTAGAATGTCTCAATAACACACACATTTTTTTTTTTTTACTTCGCCTAGAGTCAACTTCGCTCCTCCTTAACTTCGCCTGTCCAAAACTTCGCCTGACAGATAACTTCGCCTGAGATAAGAGAACTTGTGAGGTAGGCGAAGTTGTGAATAACTTCGCTTAACCTTATATCTTCGCCTAAAACCTAAAATTTAAGCAACAACTTCGCCTGAACCCCATAACTTCACCTGCGGCGGCTGTTCGGCCAGAAACGCATCAGAAACGTGCCAGAAACACCAAAACGCAGATCTCGAACCATAGCATAAGAGCCTAAGGCTCTGATACCACTTGTAGGTTCCCAGCCGGATCTACACGGAATATCTCGTTCTACGTAGGTGCGGAATCCCTACGTAAGACGTTACGAGCGTAGAAGACGATATACGTTAACACGATCGAACACACGTTACAATAAGCAAAGACACGTTGTATATTGCAACTGGAAACACGTGATATCAATCACTGATTACTGGACCTCGTACAATAATGACTCGACCGCTTACAAACTCAGCCGTAACCTAATCCTTATAAACACGACAACTTCGCCTGGCATGTTCAGGCGAAGTTGTCACTAACTTCGCTTATCTAAAAAGTTCGCCTATATCAGCGAACTTGTTAGCTAACTTCGCTTAACACAAAATACAAATCCAAACGACTCGATTACAGACACTATATACTGAACTACTGACATCATGTACCAACATAAATGTTCAGATATTTTATATCCTGATCCGTGTTTAGATAAATAACGTGTATAAACATGCTTTCCACCCCCAAAATTTCGTAAAATAGTTTAAAGAGTGGGGTCATGAAACTCACGGTTTTGTAGGCACTCAGTGCGAGATCAGCACGGGGTTCGTTTCCCTTGCTATCACTTAGTCCCTATAGTCCATATTATAATAATATTAATATTTTAATATTATTATAATCTCAGTATTAAACTGGGCTGTATAATTAATCTGGGTATAGCTGGTACGCCCAGAAAGTGGTAATAGGCTTAGGCTGTGATGTTGTTTAATGTCTAATACTTAAAACTGAACTTGACTCAGATTCCCGTTTTCCCAGCTGGGCCAAGTTGTTCGTTTACGCGTTCAGAAAACAGTTATGGGAAAATAAGCTTGGGTAAATGTATTGGTTAATAAAATGATTAAGTTATAAAGAAGGATCACATACTGGGGTACCGGATTAGCATCGGGGTCCGTTTCCGTTTATTTTGTTTGATTTAAGAAGAAACGCGCCCAATCTATCCGGATTGTCCAGGTTTTTCATAGATAAATTCGTTTTTACTTAATTAGTCCAAAAATATGATTTTTGATCACTCTTGGTGTTTTGATATTCCCGCAGGTTCGTTAGTCGCGAACTTGCCGGTTTTTATAAAAACTGAATTTGTTTAATCTTTAAATTAGCATAATGAATTAACCGTTAATCATTAAATTATGAAAATTTAGCCACTTATCAATTAAAATATGTATATTTTTATAAAAATATTTCTGGAATTATTTACTGATTTAATAATTTATAAAAATTCATTTTATCAGCTATATTTCGCCTGAAAATCGTCTGTTTATCCCAAACAATTTCCAAAAATTCCACAAAATTTCCTGAATACTCAAATCATGTCCCAAAACAACCTGTATCAATTCCAGGATGTAAAAAGCCTGTTCAATATTCTTTTCGGCCCAAATTCGGCTATAAAAATTCGCATGAACGCATATGTACAAAACACCCTTAGACTTCTCCAAATAATCTCAAAATTCATATGTGATCAAAATTCATTAAATTTGAGTTCCCAGAAAAAATTCATAATTTTTGAAGTATTTTAGCTATTTTTCCCAAATAAACGTCCCAATTCGGTAATAAATTCGCCAAATATTCTCGGATGGTCAAAAAATTACCAAATTTTAACAGGGACTCAATGACATGGTCCCTGATGTACATAAAAAATTTCAATGTCTAATAATATGCACATCACAACCTTAACCTAAATAGCCCTTAAACGAGTGTTACGGGTTTACCTTGTCGGTTTTCGATGAGTTTTGCTAGATTAAACGACTTTCCGGGTCTCGGGTTGCAATCTCAGTGTATCTACATATCATATAACATCACACCAAGCATAAATCATCCATGTGACAGCCTTGATAATTAGGGTTTCGGTTTTGGGTTCAAACCGAACTTTCAAACCGTAAAAACGTTATATTCATGTTCTATCTGCGTTTTTGACCAAAAAGTATATGTTCCTGGTTTGTAAACATGTTTAACATCAAAACATGATTTTACTTGATTTTTATGATTTTTGGATGGTTAAACATGTTTAAAACTAATCAAGGATTAATTTTTCATGTTTAAACTATGTTAATTAAGTATGAAATCAATGAAAATTAGAGGGTTTACCTCAAAACTTTGGCTGAACTTGAAGAACACAGCTGAAGAAGGTCTGGTCTTTATGTTTAATGTATAAAATAGGTGGCTTATTCAAGAAGCTTTCAAGGTAATATATTTGGTAGAATAATGTAAGGGGGCGACCGCAAGTATATAAGGCCCATTGGGCCTCTTTTTAGCCCAATGGTGCCTCGGTTTTCATGCCACACGTAAACGTCGGTCCAAAATTTAATTCGGGTTCGGTTTTTCGCAAGAAAACTAGTTCAAGTGTTTTTCAGCTTCTTTTTGTAAAATAAGAAAAACGTACTGACTCGTTGTAAAATTCCAAAATATTTTCAAGGATTGCTTAGAACATGTCATATAAGTGTTTTATAAATCTTTTTCGGCTTAACGGATGCTACAATGCTCGTTTTGATATTAACGATTGCGTTTAAGCTTATAGCGTATCGATAAACGAAACCTTTTTCTTTTAAAGAGTTTTAAACGTACTGGGGCCTAAATATCAATATGTTAGCCTCTATAATATATATATAACTCGTATATGACCCCTCAGTATATATACGGGTCATAATTAGTATCGGTCAGTTACTTGTTTAAGCACTACGAATTAACCGATTTATCGTTTACTTGTTACGTAATGAATATAGTATACCTCGTTTGGTTACGAATGTCACATATATCGCTTATAGATAGCACCTTGGGATATCCGGACCATAACCAGACCCGTTTGATTATTCGTTTGTTCGTTACACAATAAGCGGTTAAACGCTTATTCGAGTTTGTAAGTACTAAGGTGTACTCGGTTTTGCCACGGATGTCACAATATCATTGGAGAACTTGATGTGGGCGTTTGTACACGTCATCAAGTTGCTTCGTCAAGTGATAATAACATATTGTGTGCTTACACTAACTTACATTCTTCGGGAATTGTGAATATTGCTAAATTCAATTGCTTTCTATCTCAAGTTGAGCCAACGACAGCTCGTAAGGCACTTGAAGATCCTTCTTGGGTAGAAGCTATGCAAGATGAATTACAGCAGTTTGCACATTTGGGTGTTTGGGATTTAATAGACAAACCTGCTAGAGTTAAGAAAGCCATTCCGACTAAGTGGGTATTTAAGTGTAAGAAGGATGATCGAGGGGTGATTGTCAGAAACAAAGTACGTCTAGTGGTGCAAGGTTTTCATCAGCAAGAGGGTATTGATTACACAGAGGTATATGCTCCAGTTGCAAGATTAGAGTCAATTCGAATCTTCCTGGCTTATGCAGCTTATAAGAATATCAAGGTCTATCAAATGGATGTTAAAAGTGCTTTTCTCAATGGTGAATTACACGAGGAAGTGTTTGTCCAACAATCACCTGGTTTTGAAGATCTTGATTATCCAGACCGTGTTTACCGATTAAACAAGGCCCTGTATGGTCTACATCAAGCCCCGCGAGCTTGGTATGGCACGCTCGCCGACCATCTGACTGATAATGGCTTCAAATGAGGAACTGTTGACTACACTTTATTTCATAAAACTGTTGGTGGCGATCTTCTTCTAGTCCAGATTTATGTTGACGACATTATTTTTGGGTCTACAAACGACACATTGTGTAAGGAGTTCGAGAAGTCCATGCAAACAAAGTTCGAGATGAGTTCGATGGGAGAGATGAATTTCTTTTTAGGGTTGCAGGTTCACCAGTCTGCTCATGGAATTTTTATTCACCAGACCAAATATGTGAACGACGTCTTGAGCCGATTCAAGATTTCTACCGAAAAATCCCTTCAACTCCTCTTCCAGTAGGGCACAATTTATCACTGGATGAATTGGAGGATTCCGTTGATCCTACCCTCTATCGTGCCATGATTGGTTCTTTAATGTATTTAACGGCTTCTCGCCCTGATATTATGTTTGCTGTTTGTCTTTGTGCTAGGTAACAAGCAAGTCCACGAGTGACTCACCTAGCTGCAGTCAAGAGAATTCTTCAGTATTTGAGGGGAAATCCAGACATCAGGTTGTGGTACCCCAAGGATGATACTTTCGTTCTTACTGCCTACTCAGACTCAGATTATGGAGGATGCAAGATCAACTTCAAATCAACGACTGCAGGATGTCAATTTTTAGGAAACCGGCTTGTTTCCTGGCAGTGTAAGAAGCAGACAACGGTCTCCACTTCAACCGCCGAAGCTGAGTATGTTGCAGCCTCGAGTTGCTGTTCCCGGGTTTTGTGGATACAACAACATCTTCGCGACTACGGTTTGAAGTTTCTTACTACTCCTATTTTGATTGATAATTCTGCTGCTATTAGTATCACCAAGAATCCCGTACAACATTCTAAAACGAAACATATCGAAATTCGATATCATTTTATACGGGATTGCTATGAAAAGAAACTAATCGATCTTGAGAAAGTACATAGTGATTTTCAGAAAGCCCATCTGTTTACTAAAGTTTTTGACAAAACGCGTTTTAAATTTTTGCTTGACTTAAACGTATTGAAGACCCTCGTTGATATCCTTAAACAAGGATGGCTATCTTTATTTTCTATCATATCTTTCTTTTAAAATTTATTTTGGTTTTGGGGGTTGAAAATTTAGAAAATACAAAAAGAGTGTGTTTTTCGTTTGTATAGATAAAATCCAAAAACATTAAAAAATTTAAAAAATTCAAAAATTTTATGATTTATGTTCTTTAATGTTTTCTTTTAAATATTTAGAAAAACCAAAAACATTTTAAAATTTTGAAAAACCAAAAAGAATGTGATTTATGTTTGTACAGAAAATTCCGAAAATCCAAAAATATTGTGAAGTTTATTTTGTTTATAAGAAATTTGAAAAAGACAAAAATATTGTGTTTTTAAAATTTGTATAGAGAAAAACCAAAAAGATTTTTAGATTATGCTTGCATAATCTAAAAATTACGTCGGTTATTTAAGTTTGTGAAGCATGCTTGCATGTCTTGGTCCTATGATTCACTTGTGAATTGATGGTTAGCCATTTATTTATAAACTTAAGTTAACTGGGCGATTAAATTTATCTTTTTTTTTATTTTATGCTCCTCAAAATTTTGAGTTTTTTGAATCAAAAAGAGAACATGATAGTACATTGATTATCTTGACCCCAAATTCAGCAAAAAGTAAGCTTAAAAGACTGTGTGCTTAATTGCATTGGTGCATTGGTAGGTCTTAAAACAACCCTGTAGAGTAAAGTATGTGATATAAACATAAAGAAACGCCAAATTGAAAGGGGTGTTAGTCTCTAGCAAAAGTCTCGGTGAGGATGGCAGAAATGTAATAACCAGTCATACTCAAGCCTTATATTTGTTGATCACCCAAAAAAATAAAATAAAGCAAATGACAAGCGTTAAGATTCTAGACACTGTGAGTCTTTATGCGGCTTAATCATCTGGGTATTCATAAGCATGAATATTTCACTCGCCTTCTAGAGCAAACCCAAAGTCATTAAACTTGATCACCGCTGTACTTCATACAATTTAAATTACTAACTTGATCAAAATCCGTTGTTAGTCCTACAATTGTTCCTCCCTTGCATGTGTCTTAATACCATTAAGAAACGGACCCCAGGGGATACAATGTATGTAAGCCGACAGATGGACTCGTGCATATTCACTCACAGTAAAGGAAACTTGATGCATTGCTCAAAATTTCAAAATAGGTATCAAAATTTTGATCAACAATATAATGGTTTAAGTCAAGTTGGGGTGATTTGGCAAAAATCAAATTAAGCTTGAAACGAGATTAGAGGCTGATAGTTTCTGATATTCTGTGCTTTAATTGAACTATTTAATCATATCACAAAAATACTTGAATGTGTGTTATTAGATTTATGTGGATAACAATACCAATGACCGACTTATCGCCAGTCATATTATCGCTGAAATATAAAACTGTGATGGAAGGGGAATTTGGTCAATATGATTCTCTGCTCAAACTCAACAAAAATACAAAAATATGTACTGTTTTTGATAAAATCATTGAAAAACACAAAAAGATTGTCTATTTATTAGCGGACTGGATATTTTAAAAAAATAATTCTTTAAATTTTTGCATAATACCAAAAATATTTTCGTCTTCTTTGTACAAAATTCTTAAATAAGTTTAAGTTATGTTTCGGAAATCTGAAACGTTTCTTAACGTATTTGGTTGTCGGGATAAAAGGGTTTCTCGATAACCTAATTTATTTATTTATTTAATTCTTTAATTAATAATTTAACTAATTCATTTAATTAATTCATTTAATTATTTAATTTAAAATTAAATAAAAGTGTCTATTTCGTTAAAATCCAATTAGTTATTTATAGATAACGAACTAGGTGATTCTTTAGCGAACTAGCTTCTGGTTCGCTAACCTAATTCGCTTCCGCACTCTGTAACGAATCATCCCTTCGTTATGTATATTTAACGAATGGCGTCACGAATCAAGACTTGATTCGCTACTTTAATTTGACGAATCATGTAGCGATTCGCCAACATAAGGTAACGAATTGAGTTAGCGAATGAGCCAATTCGTTAACTTTAATTTAAACGAATCGTTTGATTCGTCCAAGCTGTACCTTGGGTTGCGTGCTATGTTATATAAGACAAGAAAATGAACAGGCGTTCACTGTTCGTCTTCTTTCTTCATCGTTAAGATACTTTATTCAAATTTTCTCTGAAATCTCGACTTTCTTGTTTGGATATTTCAAAGATATATTTGGGTATCTAAGGTATAGTCGATCATGGCGATATAATTTCGTCAAAAATGGCTACGTGTTGATAGTTAAATTATGAAATTTTAGGAGTTTAAGGGTTTCTAAAGTTTTGAAACCCATTTGTGTATAACTTACATTCATAACTATATAATTTTGATGTCATTATGATCGGAATCACATTCCAATACCCTTGGTGGGCTTCAATCATGTTTTGATTGTTGTTTGCCGGGTTAATTATTGTTTTGTGATATTGGTGTTTACTGTGGGTTCGTCTAACCTATGTACTTAGAGATTTCGAGTCTTAATCTCATTCATCTTCGATTACGAATGTAATTCCGAGTACAACGAGCTCATTGTTGTGATGATTCGACGATAGTTATGGCCTAATCGTTTCTGGGTTCATCTTGTTGACTATCTGTGTTCATCCTAATTTTGACCTTGACTTTGTGAAGTCAAAGAACAAGTCTTAATTATGACCATTCGTTAGTCTTAGGGAATTGGAACTGTTTCGTGTCCAATTCGTTAAGGTTTTACACGAACTAGCTAAGCGAATAAGATGTTACACGAATCAGATTTGAATTCACTTAAATATAACGAACTAGCGTGTAGTTCGTTAAAATTAAATAGTAATTCGCTATGTTCAGTTCGTTAAAACATTTACTTGATAGCGAATCGCCTGATTCGTTATCTTATTATAACGAATCAGTGTGATTCCCAACGAATGACAATTTAAAAAAAAAATTAATCTAAATTAATTTCAATATTCATTTATTTTAATTATAGGATTTAAATCGTCTAATACGTAAATAGATTAATTACACATATCTTTTGATTATATATTCGGATATCTATTCTCATATTCGGTTTTATTTATAGAGTAAAACATGGCTGATCAAGTACTACAAAATCAACGGCCATAGGAACAACCTCCACAAGGACAACCACAACAACAAGATCAACAAGCTGAAGTGATCTTATTGTCGTTCGATAAGAAGCACAACATTTGTGCTTATGTTGATCAAGATGTGACTGATTTGAGAACGTTTGGAGCTATGTTGACTTTCTTACGACGTTCAAAGATACATTATGCAATCACTGCTAAACCTAAAGTGTATCTTAGTATAATCAGGCAGTTTTGGAACACGGCGGTATATGTTGAGGAAAATAATTGTGTTCGAGCTACAATTAATAAGATTTCAATTACGATTGATGTTGAGGTCATTCGTCGGGTACTTCAATTTGATGATAATGATGATAACCCGAGTGAATTTGACAGGACATTGGTTAGGGGTTTATTCACACGCTTGAATTATGGAGGTGATATTCGTAAATCTATGTTGAACAAGAATGGGTTGTGTCCACCATACAAGTATCTGCTGCATGTTTTACTTCACTGTATGAGTGGACGTCGCTGTGGTTTTGATGAGTGTAGACTAAGTTTGCAATCGGCATTTGTTGCTCTAATCCTGACCAAGCCCTTCAACTACTCAGAACTCATCTTTGATAATCTGAAAGAGCAAGTTCAGCAAACTCTACCGTCAAAGAAGTTCTTGATGTACCCTCGCTTTTTACAGCTAATTATTCAGGATTTGATACCGAACTTGGTGATCGATCGATCGTTGGTGAACGATGTTCTTGATATGGAACATATGAAAGCTGAAACGGTGTATCGTATGTTAATCTATAGAAAAGAAAAGCCACAGTATAAACGGATGATTGGTCATATAATCAATCCGGATTATGTATGTCCTCCTAATGAGCGCTGGATCCACGATGATTCGGATTCCGAGCGTGAAGGGGGAGAAGGTGGGAACAATGATGGTGGAGATGATGATGGTGACAATGATGATGGTGATGGTGATGGTGGAGCTGGTGAAAGAGCTCTTAAAGAACAACAGGATGCAGTCGATGCTGCTCTAGCTGCCACCATGAAAGCTCAGCTGGAAAGAAAAAGAAAAGGTAAAGCTGTAGCTACTGGTGAACCATCTAAGAAGCCCCGTGTGTCTGCTGGGGCTGGGGTAATCATTGGAACCCCACCACCACGTCAATCAACTCCTCAAAGCTCGGCGGTGCCGCTAACTACTAGCACTCCGATGCTTACCTTGACAACGACGTTGGTGTCCCATGAGAGGCTCGGTCTTATTCCTCAAATGGCATTAACCGAGATACCGAGGCCTCCTGCTGCATTGTCTACAGTATCTTCTGCTACATCGATGCGACCTCCTCCTCCGCCAACAACTACTCTTCCTCCACCTCCGCCTAGTGATGTCTCATTCATGAGAATCACTCGACCTCAAGTACCTGTTCAACCTGTTCATCCATCCGTATACAACTTGCCACCAGGTCGTCAAACTGAAATGCTGCTAAATCTGCTACATCTATATGAAAATCAAATGGCAGCTGACCGTCAAACTCAAGAACGACTCATGGAGAATCAACGACGAATGATGAGTTATATTTCTTTTTGTCAAAAAGAGACTAAGTCGTTACGTTCGATTGTTGAGTCTCAGGGGGTGAAATTAAAAGAACAAGAAGAGTTGATTTTACAATTAACTTGTAAAGAAGATGCCCTCAAGAAACTTAAGAATGACAATTATGATCTTGACGAGTCTGATGCAGGAGGTGAGCCTAAACAATCGCATGGTTCATCCTCTGGTGTAGATGTTAGTGGCGGTGATGATTCGAACAAGCAGATAATTATTTATCAAGATCCAATAGCTGCCAAGCCAATTGAAATGATTGCAGCAAACACAGTGATATTTGTTGATGGATCAGGGGTAGTTTGTAGTGTGGTAAATAGAGATGAGATAGAGGTTGGTGAGTTTATGGTTAGATCCTTGACACGGGAGCAGATTTCGATTCTGCTTGGGCTGAATGACGATCAGTTGACTGCTTTAGAGACTGAGCCCGATGTCAAAGTGATCACTGAGGAAGAATCGGAAGTTGATCCGTTGTATATGGATACGAATTTTATTTATGAGGATGAAGAGATTGAGATGGAGGATGTGACAGCTGAAGAGTACCCGAACTTGTATCAACACGCAAACGTTGATCAAGGTGCTCCGGTATTTCATGAAGATGTAATTAAAGAAACTGAGGATGAACTGGAAAAGGTTGTGCAGCGAACAGTTTCTTCACTCAAAGAAGTGACTGATGATGACGTAGAAAGATGGTTCAAACGTCATAAAGTGGGTAAAATTATCAGTGCTTATCGTTATGTAGATCAAGAAAGAAAAGATACTGCTGCTGCTTGGATTGAGACTAATCAGGTGACTACCTTCAAGACTGTTTCAAAGGTACACGGTGATATTGTTTCATGGGCTTATGACTCTGACCTTAAAGTATGTATAGTCAAGTGGGAAAAGGGTGTCCAGTATTACGAGAGGATAATGGATGTTTTAACTCTACCTCGTTGGGATGTACGTACCCTCGCGAGACGTCCATTTATCAATCGTGGGGGTCACCGAACGGCTGAGTGGTTTCATCAACACTTACTGTTCGAGGTCAATCATGGCTTTAAATTCTTCAAGCCCCAGGTCCCAAGACGTAAGCGCATTGATGAGATTGATCCAAGGATCGGCTGGAAGAAACTTGTCTTGATAGTGAAACCGCCAAACACAATGAAAAAGGTTCCTGTGAAGACAATGCCTCAAGATATTTATCTGTCTTTCAACCGTTGGTACTATGACAATCGTACTGGCGAGGCCGTTAATGTTCGTGGTCGAGGACTGCAGACCGAGCTCATCAAAATAATCGACCCAATGTGGTTGGTTAATTTATCAGAGAAAGACAACGAAGATTACGACCTGGCTATGCAATTCCAACGAGTCGTTCGTGTGTGTCACGAACATGGAATTCATAGTTGCAGAGACTGGCAGTCCAAGCGCTTCAAATAAGTTAAACACAAAGAGCTCAAGACGAGGGGGTGTCTGTTAGTGCACGGTTTTGCGTCTAGAGTCTTTGTATTTATCGTTAATGTTTATTTATTACATAATGTAATATTTAATGTTTATTATTAACTAGCTCGTTAAGGTTAATTCTAGTTCGCTAGGGATGTTAGCGAACTAAGACTAGTTCGTTAAAGTTGAGTCTAGTTCACTAGGGATGTTAGCGAACTAAGACATTATAATGTATACCCTCCTGATTCGTTAGGGGATGTTAACGAATCAGGGGGTGGTTCGTTATGTTAAATTATGTAACGAAGGGGAAGCTGGTTCGCTAGGGGATGTTAGCGAACCAGGTCGCCTTCTATATATAGTGAACTACTGTTCACTTTAATGTAAGTTTTTGGAGAAAAGTTTTTCAAAAGTAATTTTGAGTAATTTCTCTCTCTCAAGATTCACCTTAACATTATTCGTTTAATCTATTGATAATATATACACATACATAACATTAAATCAAGGTAAATTATGAGCTAGATCTTTAATAGTGGTAATCGGATATTCACAGATCTGAGATCTGTTTATTGTTATCGATTGACTGTTATTTCGGGATCCAACAGTTGAGATAATCCTTGGTATTCAATAATGAACATTTGCATCCAAATGGCTTGAGAAACTTGATGTAGGTTTTTCTTTTAAAAAAATATCATAAGGAGTCTTGTCTTGACTTTTGTTGAGAAGTACTCTGTTCTGAACATAGCAGGTTGTATTGATGGCCTCTGCCCAAAAGGTAACAGGTAGAAAAGCATCTGCTAGCATGGTTCTTGCAGCTTCTATGAGTGTTTTGTTCTTATTTCTGCAACACCATTTTGTTCAGGAGTTCTAGGAGCAGATAATAGTTGTAAAATTCCTTTAGCAATGCAAAACTCTTCCATTACTCCATTTTTGAACTCAGTACCATTGTCACTTCTCATGACTTTTACCTTGCATCCAATTGATTCTCAATCCTAGTCACACAGCTCTTTATCAACTTAGCAACTTCATCTTTTATACTTAGGATATAGACACAAGTGTATCTTGAGAAATCATCATTTATCACAAGACAATATCTTTTTTTGCCTATACTTGGGACACTCACAGGATCAAAAAGATCCATGTGAAGCATTTCAAGCACTTGATCAATTGTGTTAATAAGTTTTGTCTTGTGTGAAGACTTGTGCTACTTGCCCTTCTGACATGAGATACAATTGTCATCCAGCTTGAACTCTCTAGTGGGTAGACCAATTACATGCTCACCCTTGACCAGTTTGTTCATGTTCTTGAGGTTGACATGGCACAGTTTTCTATGCCATATTTTTTATTCATTTTCAGTGGCTTTAGAAACAAAATAGGTACCTCCTCTGCAAATAGCTTCTCTCATGTTTAGTTCATATAGATTTCCATTACTTGGGGCCATCATCATAATCATGTCAGGTGGAATTATAAATTCAGGTTTGAGGATAAAACAGTGTGAATCATCAAATCCCACCTTATAACCTTTATCACATATTTGAGATATCCTTAAGAGGTTATATTGAAATACTTCTACTTAAAAAAACATTGTCAAATGACACCTTTCCATTGGTTAGAATCCCTTTTCCAACAATTTTACCACCATTCTCATCACCACCAAAAGCTACTGACCCTCAAATTTCTCTTCATAATTAACAAGTGACCTTTTGTCACAAGTCATGTGCCTAGAACACCCGCTATCCATGTACCATACTTCATTCAGTGGAGTGGACTGTTCCTGCACAAACCAAAAAGAAAGATTAGTTGGGTGGTGTGGTGCAAGCTGAATCCACTTGCAAATCAACAGTTTCAATAACAATAGTTGCATTGGATGTGATAGGAATAAGCTTGGGGTCTTCATAAACAATTTCACAAGCATCATATTCATCAGTTTCATAGCCACTATTAGTTGGGCTTAGAGTCTTCACATAAGGAATTATGCTTTTGCACTCTTGCACCGCACAATCCTTTTCACTAGTAAAATCTCTCACATAAAATTTCTTTGATACTTGAACTTCACCTCTTGGTTTCCACAGAAATCCATGAGGCTCAAACCCATTTTTCATTAGGAACTTCTCATCACCATTTAATTCTTTTGGTTTCTTTCTTGTGAAAGTATCCTTTTTCCCTTTCTTTCCACTGTTTGGTGATCTTTGAGAATCATCAGATTTAATTGATTTTGAGTATTGATTATGAATAATTCTCAATGATTGTGTGTTCCTTTTCACAACAGATTCATTTTTGATAGGAAGCTTGTTTCTGTTGACTTGATCCGTCACATTCTTCTTTGGTTTCACATAAGTCTCCCCATCTTTCTTTACACTTTTAACAACCTTTTGTTCAAACTTGTTCACTGTCTCCTGTTCACACACCTTTCCTTTTCCCAAATATTCATCATACTTCTGTTTGTAGAATACAAAATCTTGACCAAATTTTGTTTCATCTGGAACATGGAATGGTTTGAAAGTGAACCTTTCATGACAAGAATCAGTATGGTGACCATATTCATCATACTTTTTACACCACACTCTTCCTTTGAAACTTTCATGAGCATTTCCCTTCGAGAATCTCTCACTTGGTCTAGGCGTTCAATTCCAAGTGTTTTCTGAGTCTTGAGCCCATCAAAGTTTATGGAGAAAGGCACAAATTCTTCAATTTTAATGTCTTGCCTTCCCACTTTGCTTTTAACAAACTTGATCTTTTCCAAACTTATTGGCATATCTGTAGGTTCCCTGGACGGATCGCACGAGATATCTCGGTCTACTCAGGTGCGGAATCCCTGCGTAGATCGTTACGTGTATAGAACACGAATCACACGAACACACGAAACGAACACACGTTATATATTATAACTCAAACACGTGATGTAATATCACTGTTACAGACTCTCGTCCTCACGTTACAATGAACTCGAACTACTGACACGAACTTAAACAACGATTACCAACCAAGCCGTAAGCTAAGTAAATAAATACACGACAACTTCGCCTGGCATGTTCAGGCGAAGTTGTCCATAACTTCGCTTGTCTAACAAGTTCGCCTAGGCGAACTTGTTAACAACTTCGCTTAAGACAAATACAAAACATAATTAAACATTACAGACTCGATTACAGACACTAGACTATGAACTACTGACATTATGCACCAACAGACTCCCCCTTGGCAGTAGCTTCATATCTTGATCTTTAAGCACTTGTCTTGTAATCTTCAATCTTGTATCTTCACGCATGCACTCCTTCTCTAACACAAACTGACACAACTCTTTGATACTTCCTCGCTTCGTCCTACCAAGCAGGAATATAAAAGATTTTCTTCAACTAAAGCACCTTCAGATCAGCTTGCGATAAGTTTACCAAATGCATCGGATCGTAAACTCTTAGGAGCTCTTGTTCATCCTCGTCTTCCATCACCGCCTCTGCTGTCTCACAATCCACATACCACCACTTTAGGTCTTTAAGCACATCCTTGGGCATTAGCTTCATCGGTACTTCTTTCAGGCACCGGATCGGTTTATACTTCATGACCATCCAAGGTTTTCCATCAGCTCTCATACCTATATCCTTGTCTTCAACAAGTTTTCCCTTCTGTGGTTTCAACAGCTCAAACTTCTTCTCTTTTATACTCTCTCTCCATACAATCTTCTCAATGACTCTAGCCATATTATCGTCGTTTCGATTGATTAAACCCAATCTGGCTAAGTCTTTCACTTCACATTCCGGCAGTGTATTCAACGACCTTAACATTCTTTTAAAATACTGAACGCCGTTATATCGTTTAATCACAAAGAGCTTCAACTGCTCATCATAGATCCAGCAAATAATCCCTTTCTTCGCTTCAGCATAGCCTTTAATATTGTAACTCTTCTTAAACATTGTAGGGACCGCTGGTTTCTTCGTTTTGACGAACCACTGAGCATAGCCTTCCTTCCACCTAGGCTGCTCCTCCCATTCAGTCTCACCAATTTCCATCTCATTACCCATATCGGCTTTCTCAATATCTGGGATCTCGTGTTCAACATTTTCTTCTACTATTTCACCTTCTTCAACATCTTCTTCAATCACAATCTGTGCGCCAATCTTCTCAATCTCCTCAATAGGCAGCACATCATCATCAAACATCACATCATCATCTAGCATATCATCATCTAATTCTTTCAAAGCATCAATCACATCATCTTCATCATCAACCATCACCACCTCATCACCACCAACTGCACCTGCAGACTCCCCCTGAGCTGTGGAAGTCCCAAGAGCTTGAGTAGTTCTTGGCAACTCACCACCTGCACCTTTCGATGCATTGGGATCATCATCTCTATCATTTCTCTTCTTTGTCCTTAACTCGTCGCCTCTACAGCTTGTCTCCCCCTGAGATGCCAAGAACTCCTTCATAGCATCTATAATTCGCCCATGTTCAACCAGGAGGGACGACTGTAGTTGATTCTCTGCTACAAGGCGCTGAATAGCCTGGGTCTGGACAAGATTCACCCTTGATTGTTCAGCCACGACCCGCTCAAGTGCAGCTATTCTCTCCGAGTCTGAGAGGGTTGCATCGAAATCAAACCTCATGTTAGATGTGTCTTGAGTATACTCAGCAGGGATCTCGAATGTAACCGGGACATCAGAAGCAGTTGTGGACGTAACCGCAGGTGGTATCGTGACCGACAACCCTGCAGTTGCAACGACTGTCGACTCTACAAATTGTGCCACCACCACCGAAGGAGTAAGCGTTGGAGGTGGTAAAGACACAATCTCTGGAGTCGT
Organism: Bidens hawaiensis; assembly: GCF_021521415.1. Taxonomy (NCBI): domain Eukaryota; kingdom Viridiplantae; phylum Streptophyta; class Magnoliopsida; order Asterales; family Asteraceae; genus Bidens; species Bidens hawaiensis. The sequence goes on along the minus strand of NW_027494421.1, from coordinate 17,458 downwards.
CAGCTGGAGAGTAGTGATTGGGATGCCAAAAGCTGATGATGTAGCCACCACGGGAACATCCGCGGCGCTTAAACCTGTAACCTGTACAGATGTAGGAACAATCGACATACCTGACAGTGCGGATGGAGCGAAACGCACAACTCTTGAAGTCTCTCCAGCTCCCATACCTGCACCTGTCCTTTCCCGTCTTGAACGTCTAATCAACTTGTGAATATCCTATTCTTCTTCTTCTGACTCAGTATCATCAACTGTCCTCTTTCTCTTCCCTAACGTCCTTTCTCGTGTCACCAACATCCTTCTCGCCTCATCCATAACATCATCAAGATCTGAGTCAGCCACCGTCGTAGCTGCTCTAGTAACATTCACTTCCCGAACCTGTGCAGCAGAGACCTGCACCTCTTCTTGCGGATCAAACCGGTCCATATCGAAGAATCCTTGGCCGCCAAATGCAGCATCAAGGTCTACATCCTCCTCAGCCGACACAACAGGCACAGCAGGTACATCTCGAGGTGCTCCTACCTGTCATGGTTGAGGGTCTCTGAACTCATCCCCACGAGCTGGCACATACCCCGGGTTTATTAAGTACCCAAAGAGTGGAGTATGCCTTGGACGCAGTTCAGGCTTGCTCCTTGCACTGGATGTGCGGCATTGAGCGAAGATACGTTTGCTCACACTCTCCACGTATCGTATTGGACGTCGTTGAGGCAACGTGGGAGCAACATGATTCAAGATCATCTGAATGAATCTTGGATACATGATGAACCTTTCACGAGCCATCGCTCTCCTCTGTCTATCGATCTCGTAAAAGACCATCTGACTAAAACTATAACGTTTGTTATAAGTCAGAGCAGTCATTGCTGACTGCATGGTCGCACCCATCCCGTCAGTGCCCGCCTTCCTCCCTGACATGCAGACAATCATTACGTGCATGAGGAAGCGCCACTGATCGAGTAGGAAACCCTTCCTCCGTTGTGTATCGCCCAATGGACCAGAGTAGCCCATTCGTAGAAATGCTCCATCGCGGAACGGAGCAACAAACTCTGTAGGGTCATCCCTAGTCTCCTCTCCAAAACGTAACGCCACCCGAATTTGTTCAGACGAGAACTGAACTTCTTGATTATTGACGGTTGCTCTCATAACCGGGGGCTCAACGCGGCAATCGTATTCCACAGTCTGCCAGAAATCCTCAATATTGGGTAAGGAAATCGGCAGAGTCGTAGTGATTGCGTGGAATATCCTCGAGCGAATGAGGAATGTGATTATCTCGCGGTAATCCTCAACACCGCTCGCTTCTGGGTCTAAGGTGATATACATGTTATGACCCGGAAAGAATTGCCTCTGATTATCTCCATCGTCACCTCCAGCACCTCCAGCACCTGCTACTGCAGCCATATCTGCAACAAACGAACCAAGTTAGATAAACATTAAGGCGTACCACAAGTTCGCTTGTTACCATGTGCGAAGTTGTGATAAAATCTGTATAGGCGAAGTTAAAGTTGGGGGGAAGTTGGGAACAACTTCGCTTCATCTTTAAGTTTGTCTAATAATTAAATAATTAAAAGGTCCAGGCGAAGTTAATGATAACTTCGCCTCACCACAACAACGCCTCAGGCGAAGTTGAGCCTCGGGCGAAGTTACGGATAACTTCGCCTAAACCTTAAGTTCGCCTGAATCTGAAACGGCGACAGTAAGGTCGATTCAACATCGAAAATCTGGTGTTTCGGTCAATTTTGACGATTAAGAACTCCCAAACACAAGATATTAAGGATATTTAGACGATTAGGTTTTTCATGAACACGTAAAAACAAGCTTTAAAATCCGGTTCAAAAATCCGTCGGCCTGAGGTATCGAAACAGGTCGAAACGACCTTTGATAAGCATTGACAACACGATGTACCGACACCACGAACCTTGAAATCGAAACGAAATCTGGAAAAAAGAACACGGAATTGGAAAAACAACAAGTTCGCTGAAAACTGGTTAAGTTCGCCGGAATAAGTTCGCTTAGATCTGTGAATAATGAATCGTTTGACCTTTGAAAATCCTTATATAGGGTCAGAGATTATACAAGTGAAGTTACGGTTAACTTCGCCTAGGCGAAGTTATTCACAAGTTCGCCTGTTTAACAACATCGCTTATATTTACAAAATCAACCCTTATAATTTGAACATTTTGCAATTAAGTTCTAAAACTTCCCTTTAAGAATTAAATGACACGATCAAGTCCAAGTAACCAGATACAAAATTATAAAACTACTGGGATCAAATTTCAGTCTCGATAGGGACTACTACGTTTTAGAAAAGATCCGAACAGGAATCATACTAATTACGTGACTGTCACATAGATCCGTGTTTAGCTGTATTATGACATAAAGAGACAGGTTGTAAGCAGGTAAAAACTTAAGATGGTTTTCATCGTTTCTGTGATACTAGTTAGGTTCAATTATGCCTCAAAATTTAAGTGGGCAACAACTCAGAGATTATGATGCCTCCTATCTATTCTCAAAGCGTATTTGGCTTTTCCCAAGTCACCCCGAATTGACCTCGACCCATAGTGTCTGATTAAGTTTGTAAGTACTCTTCATCTGCTTCCCGTTCTCTTTCTTACTCCATTATTGAGAAGTCTTGATATTTTGAACTCTAGAATGTTTCAATAACTCATAAGTTTTTTTTTTTTTTTTTTTTTTTTTTTTTTAAACATTCATATAGACTTCAGAGTAGTAAACAACTGCAAGTCCCGAATCTGGATCACTGCAGTTTCTTGAAACGCTATCTTCACGGGAATCAGAACACTTACGGGCTCGTGTATGACTGGGTAATCGCTTTTCTGCCTATCATTCGGAAAGATATATATGGAGACATGCAAAACTCATAAGGAGTTTCCACGTAAAATCAAGTAGATTTAGTTTGTATCACATCTACGTTTACGCACCATAAAAAGCTACCATGACATACAATAACTGTCCTAAAGCCTTTTAAGCCTAATAACTTCACTAGTTAAGCACACAGAATCAGTATATTTATCATTTTCCAAGGTTGGATCAATTTTCTGTTAAACATAGCAAACGAACTTCTTACGAAGTAGCAGACTTGAAAAATAATTTCTTTTCCCCAAAAAAAAAAAATTTTAACATTAATCGCCCCGACCAAAACAAAGTCTTCAGGTAAACGGCTATCCCGAAGATCCAATGGATCAGCTGGACCGACCACATACAAGTATGTGTTCTTCTAACTAAGTATGATCGACTAATTTTAAGCGAAAGAATGAAAACTCATCATAAACCGCCCCGGTCACTTTCAGTCATTTGGTTAATGGCTATCCTCAAATTCTACAAGTAGAAAATGAGGACCAAAACATATCTAAAGACAAGTCCTTCAAACTGAGGCAACCGACATATTTTTAAGCGATAGTGACGTTTATTATTATTATTTTTTTTTATTTTTTTATTTTTTATTTTTTTTTATTTTTAAATATAACATGAAAAGCATGGTTACTCGGGATTGATCATCCCATTCAGCTCGATAAGGTTTTGAAATCTTGTTTTGTCAAACGCTTTAGTATAAAGATCAGCGAAATTATCAAGCGTATCCACCTTTTCAAGCACAATCAGTTTCTTCTCAGCACAATCCCATATAAAATGATGACGTATGTCAATATGTTTAGTTTTACTGTGCTTCACGGGATTGTTAGTTACTGAGATAGCAGCTGTGTTATCAATGCAAATAGGAGTAAGTAAGAAATTCAGACCATAGTCGCGCACTGTTGTTGAATCCAAAGAACCTGGGAGCAGCAGTTGGATGCTGCCATGTATTCTGCTTCACAGGTTGAAATTGCGACCGAAGTCTGTTTCTTGCATTGCCACGACACCAATCTGCCACCAAGAAACTGACATCCTCCAGTTGTTGACTTCCGACTCTGATTGCACCCTCCATAATCAGAATCTGTGTAAGCGACTAGCTCCAAGTCTCCTCCTCTCGGGTACCACAACCCCAGCTTCGGTTTGCCCTTGAGATACCTCAGTATCCTCTTCACACCCTTCAGATGAGATTCTTTTGGGTTTGCCTGAAAGCGTGCACAAAGACAAACAGCAAACATTATATCAGGCCTAGAAGCAGTTAAGTACATTAAAGAACCTATAATAGCCCGATATTGAGTTGGGTCCACATCTGCATCACCGTCTGACTCAGCACCCAATTGTTGATTGACGCAGATTGGAGTGTCGAATGGAGTGTTGTCCTCCATCTTGAAGCGTTTGAGCACATCATGGACATACTTGGTCTGATGAATGAACATCCCATCCTTCTTCTGATCAATCTGCAATCCTAAAAAGAAAGTTAGTTCACCCATAGCACTCATTTCAAACATCTTTTTCATGACGGCCTCAAAATCTTGACACATGGAGACTCTTGATGCAGCAAAGATAATGTCATCCACGTAGACTTGCACCAGCAGGAAGTCGCTTCCATCTCTCTTGAAGAACAACGTGCTATCTATCTTTCCTCTTTCAAACCCATTTTCAAGCAAGTAATCTGATAAAGTTGAATACCAGGCACGAGGTGCCTGATGTAGTCCATACAATGCCTTGCTTAACTTGTACACGTGATCAGGAAAGTCTGGGTCAGGAAAACCCGGAGGTTGCTCAACATACACTACCTCATCAACTTTCCCATTCAGAAACGCACTCTTCACATCCAACTGAAATACCTTCATCTTCTTATAAGCAGCGAACGCCAAAAACAATCTAATGGCTTCCAACCTTGCGACAGGAGCGAACACTTCATTATAATCAATCCCCTCTTGTTGATTAAAACCTTTAACGACTAGCCTCGCCTTGTTTCTTATGATAATCCCTTTCTCATCTCTCTTGCACTTAAACACCCATTTTGTGCCTATCGCATGCACATGCTTCGGTTTTTCAACCAAAGTCCAAACTTCCATTTTCTTGAATTGAGCCAACTCTTCTTGCATAGCTTCGACCCACGAGCTGTCCTTGAGAGCCATTTGATAATTCTTCGGTTCAATCTGGCTGATAAAGCAGGTTATACAAGCATTCGTTGATTATCCCTGTCTCCTTGATGCTTGTGTAAACACAGGTGTGCTCATTCAAGCTACGTCTTGTTTGTACACCAGAGGACACATCACCAATCACATTCTCCAAAGGGTGATCTTTATGAATTCTCGTGGTCGGAACAGAACCGACATGTAAATTGTCTTCCAAGTTAGAAGAGAGCTCGTCAATGGTTGTTTCATGCTGAGAGTGAAATGGATTGAAAAATTCTTCTTCAGTCGAGGCAGCAGGGGTATCGACAGCATTTGATGAGGAAGGTTGACATTTATCGATCAGCTGTCTTTGTAATAGGTTTTCTTCCTCATCAAGGATCATCTTCGTTGCAACTCTCTCTTCGTCTTCAGCAATATCCAAATACAGTATGTTAAAAGACTTAAAAAGTTTAACATAGTCAAAAAACTCAGCAGGTCCGTTGCTTGGTTTTGGCGGTTGGTAACTTGTGATATCGGTGTTACACACCACCTCAACCTTGCTGGTCGATGTATTAAAGACACGTCTGTTGGGAGTCCCAACAACATAACCGACTATGATTCCTTCATCGGCTACTTCACCAAATTTAGAATTTGTCTTTAAAATCGAACAAGGGGACCCGAATGGTTCAAGACCACTCAATTTGGGCTTTCTCCCATGCATAAGCTCATAACACGTTTTACCAAGTCTTTTAACAGTTAAGACTCTATTCAGAACATAACAGACTGTAGCAACAGCTTCAGCCCAAAACACCACAGGAAGCTTCGAATCAGCCAGCATTGTTCTGGCTCCTTCAATTAATGTTTTGTTCTTCCTTTCAGCCACTCCATTCTGTTGCGGTGTATACGGAGCGCTGTATTGGTGTTCAATCCCTTTCTGAAGGCAGAAGATCTCCATCTCAAAATTCTTGAACTCCGTTCCATTGTCACTCCTGATGAACTTAACCCTTTTATCCATAACGTTCTCAACTTTGGTAATCAAATTCTTCACCATCTGAGCCGTTTAGTCTTTTGATTTCAGGAAATATACCCACGAATATCGTGAGTAATCATCAGTGATCACCAAGCAGTAAGAAGTACCTCCTAGACTTTTTGCATTCACGGGACCGAAAAGATCCATGTGAAGCAACTCTAGAGTACTGACAATAGAATTGACTTTCTTGGTGAGATGGGATTTCTTGTGCTGCTTTCCCTTCTTGCACGCTATACATTTATCTTCAAAATTGAAATTCTTCAAGGGAACGCCCAGCACAAGTCCATTCCTGACAATGTGGTTCATCTTCCGAAGATGAATGTGCCCCATTCTCCTATGCCACAATTCGGACTCCGATTCGCTCGCTTTTGTCATAAGGCATGATTCTTCCGTGGCCATTTCAGTCGACCTCATATCCATAACATACGTATTTCTTTCATGTGGAGCCTTCATCACAATCCACTCCTCTGGTATCTGAAAACCAGGTTGCAACACAATCGCCTCATTCTTTGTAAAATGAACGGTGTACTCCTTATCACAGATCTGCGACATACTCAGCAGATTGTGCTTCAATTCTTCCACAAAGTTAACTTTCTCAAATGTCATCTTTCCGTTCGACACCGTTCCCATTCCTGTAATCTTGCCACCACTTTCACCGGCAAAGCTCACTCTCCCTCCTTGAACAGGTTTCAAATCGTGTAACAAGTATTTGTTACCCGTCATCTGCCGGGAACAGCCGCTATCTACAACCCAAAGATTGTTGGCAGCCATGTTCAACTGTTCCTGCACAATAAAGCAAAAGATTAGAATTTAGGGACCCAAGACCAATTGGTCTTGGATCTATACATCCCAAACTTTGGCTTTCCAAAGTTAGTATCTCGATAATTCCTGTATGTCCTATTAGGAAACCTCCTTGAAGATTGATTGTGAGGCCTTCCAAACCTTTGTGAATTGAAAGAATTATAGCTTGTGGTTTGGTTATTAGCAGTGTAAAACTGAGATTTGTTTCTATGAAAACCTGAATTAGTCACATTTTTGAATTTTAAATGGTTTTCATTTTTAGCAGCATGATAATTACTATTAGGCTTATTCTCAGTTTTAGTAGGCCTTACACCTCTGAATCGCTGCTTCAGAGGGCAATCTGCAACTAGGTGCCCTAATTGATTACACCTAAAACAACACCTATGCTCAACCTTTTTATCAACCGGTGTTTTAGATGTTGAGGCTTTATTACCGCCCGTTCGTCTCACATATGGTGGGACGTACGGGTTTAGTGGAGTACTTTTTTTATTCGTCTTATCTTTCTCTCCACCATTGGGTAATACCACCTCCTCTTTTGCCTTTTCCAGACTCGGATGACTTATCCGAATCTGATGAGACTGGACTTGGATCAGAAATTTTAACACTTTTAACAGGCGAACTTGTTTCGCCTCCACTAACATTTGGTTCTTTACAAGTGACTTTAACTGGTACTGTCTGAGCAACCTCAAAGTCAACAGATTTCTGAACACTAGGGTTAAAAGTGTAATTGTGATTATAAGGTGGTGGAAACTCATGATAACCGATTCCTCCTCTCTTAGCAGAGGAACCTTGATCACTAACAAGGTGATCAAGAATAGCAGAGGAATTTCTGAACTGCTCTAGTTTTCTATTCAGTTCCACCACTTTTACCTGGTGATCAGCAATCTATTTTTCTCTATCAGCAATTAGTTTGGTTTTTTCATCCAAAACTTCATAGCTTAAATCAATCACTTCAATTTTTTCAGCAAATTTTGTTTTTAGACTTTTAACATCTTTTTCACAAGCTTTTATTTTGACTTTATAGCTATTTTCTCTTGCTTTTGTAAAATGATGATCTTCTTTTAGGGTTTTAAATTCAGCATCCAACCTAACATACTGATCGGTTATAGTTGCTAATTGCTCAGACAAGTTTTCACATTTAGAGCATGTAGGTTTAGAACATACCTCGGAGAGCTGGTCATTAACGTCTGCCATGAGAGCTTTTTCTTCTCCGGTAACCTTCTCATTTTCTTCAGTTTCAACCTTCGCCAAATTTGCCTGCTCAAAAGTTTCTTTAGAATGCAGGTTCCAGTTGTATTCACCATCTTCTCTGGACATCATTGCACTATAATCTTTAGAACCCCCACTTTGCTGTGGAGACCTGCCCTGACTTCGTTCCACACGCTCATTCCTGCATTCCTTTGCAAAGTGACCGTTTTGCTGACAATTGTAGCATCTCACCTTCGCCTTGTCAAACCCTGGCTTTCCACCGACAAACTTTCTTCCGGTCTTTCTCATAAACCGCTTCACTCTTCTTACAATCATGGCCATCTGCCATTGCAGATCCATTTCCTCCAGATCATCAGCATCAATCTGGTCATAGTCTTCATCCAACATAGCTGGATCAACAACCTTCCCTTGAATGTAGTTCTCATAGGAAGCAATAAAAGAAGCATAGAGACCAAACTGCTCTTCAGCAGACTTGACACTCATAGGCATCTTGGAGTAGTTGTTGCTGGGAATACTTGGAGAGCAACTACTCTTGCTTACCTGGGGTTGAGAACCACTCGATCCACCTGCTACATAGCAAACATCACCATTTGTGTTGACTGACACATGACCCTCATGTGATGAGTTTGCACCCGACTCTCCCTTCGAGTAGTAGGCAGCAGATTCAGTCTTCGATCCTGAGCTAGTGTTGACTTTAGCTCCATACATACCTGGATCTTGAACCTGATCCATAGGTGTCTCCTTTCTGACCATGTTAAGCTCAAAGGTTCTGAGCTTGTTGACTGCCGTTTCTAGATCATATGTGGGAAAGTCTTTGTCTTCCCTCATCAGCACAGTGTACATCTCCCATTTTGGTGGGAGAGCATCTAGAAGCTTCTCAACTATTTCTTCTTCTCGGTAGGAAATTGAATAGTTGCTCAATTCAGTCATCAGATGGTAATATAGAGCGATAATATCATCTAAAGAGTCATTCTTCAAATACTTGAAGACTGAGAACTGGGTTTTGAGCAATTTTATCTTTGAAGCACGGATTCCTACATTCCCTTCAAATCTGTTCTCAAGAGTTTCCCAAAGCTCTCTTGCTGACGTGTACTTTCTAAACGTATGAAGGATCTCTTGTGGAAGAGCCATAGTAATAGCAGCATGAGCCTTGCTCTCGGCCTCATACATCTTTTTCTCTTCTTCTTCCATTTTGCTATACTTTTTGATTTGATCACGACCTTCATACTCCATAACTGGTGGAATATAACCATCCTGGATGCATACCCACATCTTCGCATCCTGGTATTTGACGTATTGTATGAACCGATCCTTCCATGCAACGAAATCGGTTCCCTTCAGCAACCTTGGGGCCTTAGTAGCTGACCCTGCTTCAACCTCCATCTGCTCTGATACCAATTGTAGGTTCCCTGGACGGATCGCACGAGATATCTCGGTCTACTCAGGTGCGGAATCCCTGCGTAGATCGTTACGAGTATAGAACACGAATCACACGAACACACGAAACGAACACACGTTATATATTATAACTCAAACACGTGATGTAATATCACTGTTACAGACTCTCGTCCTCACGTTACAATGAACTCGAACTACTGACACGAACTTAAACAACGATTACCAACCAAGCCGTAAGCTAGGTATATAAATACACGACAACTTCGCCTGTCATGTTCAGGCGAAGTTGTCCATAACTTCGCTTGTCTAACAAGTTCGCCTAGGCGAACTTGTTAACAACTTCGCTTAAGACAAATACAAAACATAATTAAACATTACAGACTCGATTACAGACACTAGACTATGAACTACTGACATTATGCACCAACAATATCATCCAAGTTTCCCTTATGTATTGACTGTCTTTTCTCATATTCTTCCATGGTTTCAACTTCACCAATGTCAAATAGTTATTGACTAGAGAAAACAGGGTATACTGGAATAAATTCATCACTAGAGAAAGTTTTCTTTGGTTTCTTTTTGTTATTGTTCTTGATTCTTCTTAACACTTATCTTCTTGTAGACCCTTCACATATGTCAAATGACACATGTTCTCTTCTCATCTTATCATTTAGAATTTTCATTTTTGGTGTAGCTGGAGGCAATAATGGAAGTTGATAAATTGAATCAGGTTTCTTTTGCCTTCTATTTCTTTCTGCATCTTGGATTTCTTCATTTAAAACTTGATCACTAGATTCACTTAAATCATCCTTGTGAAGATCATCTTCATTGAAGTCATCTTCAGAAACTTGCACACCAATTGACTTTTAATCTTTCTGCTCTTCTTTCAAAACAAATTCTCCTTGTTCATTAACAATCACCTATTCATAATATTCAATGAAGTCTTCCTTGTCTTTGAACAAATCTCTGAATTGGTTAAGATAAGTCTCCATTTTCTCCTTATCAACTTTGAGAGAATAATTACTGTTAAAAGGGTTAGGAACAACTTTGTATTTGTCTTCTTCTTTATCTTTGTTCAAAATACCACATTTGTTTCCAGTGGATACTAGATTCTTCAGAAACTCAACTTCAACTTGTAGTGTGGTATTTCTCACCTTTTCTTCAACAACCATTTTCTTCAGTCCTTCAATCTCAGTGATATACCTTTACTGAGTCCTGTAGCTGTTAATGCAATATTCTTCAAGGCTTTTGATTTTTTCTTCATAAGTCACATCACTAGCTTGATACACACTTATCATGCTCTTTTTTCTAAAGCATTCACTCTCCAAATTGCCTACTTTCACATTCAATGCATCAATTGTTTCAAGTAATTCAATTGTGGAGTTTGGATGTACCTGAGAAGAAGAAGATCCAGCTTAATTTTCAACTTTTTCCATGAATGCAACATTGGCCATGGTTATGTCTTGTGCATGATCACTCCAATCAAAACCACCTTCTTATTTAGCAGCAAGTGCTACATTCCCTTGGTTTCTAGGCTGGTTTTGGTTTATTCTGTTGTTGTTTGGAGCATTTGGAGGAAGTTGATTAGTATTTCTCTGGTAATTTTGGTTCTGAGGTACTACCTGCTGATTGTTCATTTGAGGTTGCTGGTAGTTGTTGTTAAAGTTGGGGTTGTTGTTGAAACTGTTGTAGTTGGTGTTTCTTGGCTGGTTCTACTGAAACTGGTTTTGATTTCTTGGTTGCTGGTTCTGATAATGATTCCCTTGAATGTTTCTTGGCTGATTGCACTCCCTGGCAAAATGTCCATGTTGTTGGCAGTTATAGCAAATGGCATTTGACTTATAAAATCCAATCCTTTCATTAGGCCCTGATAGAAGAGATCTACCAGTCCTATTATATATCCTTTTGCTTCTGAGAGCCAGCATTGCAGCTTGCCATTTCAAATCCATATCTTCAAGATCATCTACATCAATCTGTTCTAAGTCATCTTGGACAATGCTAGTGTGAACCATATTCTTTGCTACAAAAGCATTATAGGAGTCTGTGAACATAGAAAACAATGCCTGAGTTTCACTTCCTTGACCACCATTTCCACCAACATAGGGAAAATGTCCACTAGCCATAGAGGCTGAATCATTATCATTTATGAGGTGGACATTGAACCTTGATTTTCTTGCTGGGTTACTTGAACTACCACCAACAAATACTTTTGGGGCATCACCACCATGTTCAGTAGGTTCTTCATTGATAGGCATTTGTTGTTGATTTTTGGTGGTTAAATTTCCCATAGGAGCAATGAGAGCATTTGTCACTTGGAAACATGGTCTTTCTCCCTTTATCATCTCATTTTCTATCATTTCTATTTTAGCAGCTTGGAGAAAACAGATCACATCATCAAGCTTGAGTTGTTCAAAATTTGGTTTATGAATGATGAACTTGCTTGCTGTGTACCATTCTTTTGGCAATGATGAAAACAACTTTGTGTTCAGATCAGAGTCAGTCATCACATAGTCTGTGGTTCTGAGTTCATTCACAATTGCCAGATACCTTTCAAGTATTGACTTCTGCCTTTCACCTTTTTTGTATTTGAATCTTTCAAGCTGTTGCTTAACCCTTGCCTTTTTGATCTTCTTCAACTCAGAGTTTCCTTCAAACATTTCAAGAATTGCATCATACATGGCCTTTGCAGTGGTATGATGTGCAACCTTGGTCAGACTTTCCCAAGAAAGGCCCAATTTGATCTTAGCAAGAGCTCAATCATCCACTTTTCTCATTCTATCACCAACAGCTTGGTTTGCATTTGTTCCTGTTTCAGGTACATATGGACCATTCTTGATGGAATTCCACATGTCTACATCATTGTAACAAACCGCATCATCAAATAAAACTTTCCACTTAACATAGTTTTCCTGTCCATAAAGCCTAGGAATTTTGTTAGTAGAGACCTCCTGCTCATCGTAACCATACATTAGGTAAAATATTTTACATATATCTATGCCGTAACCCACACAAAGAGTGTTGGCAATGATGAAAACAATTTTGTTAGTGGTCTCGATTGATCACTCAATCCATCTATGCCGTAACCCACACAAAGAGTGTTGACAAGAAGGTTAACGACGCGGCTAGATTGGAGAAGAATAAGAGTGAATTAAAGGCGGAATTAATGACACACAAATTGTTGCTTGAAGGACACAATAAAGACACACACACACAAATACTCAAAAGATTTCCATTAATAGTAAGTCGATTACAAAAAGGAAATCATTAGCATTCTAAGAAAGGAATGATATGATTCTAGGTAGAATATTCGTAAGAATATGTCAGCTATCAAAACATTGTCAATTAATTCAGGTGTCTATCAATCGTCTTTTCTACTGTCTTCTTTAGGCGTGCCCTAGATCATTCTATTTATAGGCCTGCCACCTGACATCTGTCATTCCTTCTGGAAACCCTAATCATTAATTCATATTCTATTTTCCATATTACAAAATACACTAAGTGTCAAACAGGTCTTCGGGTAGGCTTTGTGACTTTTATCATCTCCGAGTAGACCTGGTAACCTTGAAGTGTGCTTGGGAACAGTTCTCCGGGAAGACTTTACTTGGGGTATTTTCTTAAAAAATACTCACCTAGCAGACATCAATATTCCTGATCATAGAAAACTTTGCTTGGTATGATCCTACAAGCAAACTATTTTTCATGAATTCCTTCAACTCTTTGTTAAATAATAACTTATTAAGCAAACCAAAGTGTGCTGGTAACACTGTTTGAATTGTGCTGGTAGCACTGTAGCTTGCTTGAATTGAACCTCGCTAGGAAAAGTTCTTTGAACGTTTCTTAAATAACTTCCACAAAGCATTCTCGGACTACTGTTTATTAATCAAACCTTGCTAGATCTTCCAAAATACTCGGCTTTAATAGCTTGGTTTAGTCAAGAGTTTGCTAGTAAGCAAACTATGCTTGACCTGAAGAATACCTTGCTAGATGAAGTGAATCCTGCTCGGATTATCACTTAGGAAGACTTCAAGAAGATAACTCTGCCCGGAAGGCAAAATACCTTGCTAGGCTTAAGTAAAATCTTGCTCGGAAGTCCAAGTGTGCCCGATGTCTATACTTAGCCTTTTTTTAGGGAGGTTGAGAAGATTCCAATCTTCCTTTAGTTCATTTTCTCATTCCAACATCATCCCTGAATACTATAGGTTTCAGCTCACCACTTGACATAATCACTTTAAGAGTTTTGGTCCTTGAATCAAAATATAGATTATTTGGTAGGTCCACACTAGAAGGTGGCCTTTGTTGTCTTTGTTACCTGGACCTGGTGGTAGGGATTGGGACACTTGTTGTGAAAGCCCATGAAGTATATTGTATTTTTGGTTGGGGCCTTCTCACATGTCCTTTTTCTTCATATGTCTTCACAATGTCTTCCTTTTTCATCATGATCAGCTTCAGATACTCACCACCTTCTTTACACATGATCTTAATCATCTCCATTGTTTCTAAGTCCATATGTTCCTTTGAAGGAGATCTTGGTCTTTTTGCATATTGTCTTCTTGGACCAAATTGTAGGGACATCAATCTTCTATGCCCATCTTTAAGCTAACCCCAATAACCTTTTCTTTATAAAACAAATATTTCAATTGAGACTTTCCCAGATTGTCAAATACTCCGACTGGCATCCCTTTCTTCAACATAGCATGCCTGAGAGTATTGATCTTCTCCTTATTCTCCCATGGCATAAGGTTTGTTGTTAAACTAACCTCAAAGGGTTATATCTTCACTTCCGGCAGCAAGGAAGGAGTTTGAGTTGGTACTTCAGATTGGTATGACTCTTTCAACTCCTTCATAAACATAGCAAGTTTTGACTCATATAATTCTTTCTTTTGTGCTGCAGTTAGCTTGCTTACTTCATCACATACTCCCGTTGCTTCCATGATATTCTCAATATGTTCTTCAGTTAAGTTTATTTGAAGAGAAGTACATTCGACCTCTTTGTCCTTTATTTCATCCCCATCCTCATCATCCTCCATATATGAGATATCCTCCAAAGCTCCAATCTGAGGTTCATTTGATTCATAATCTTCAGATCTAATAGATTGCAAAGGAACATCATTTATAACCCCTTTTTTCTTCGTTGGCAATAACTCTTCATGAATTTTATCACCAAATCTCTTCTTCCTTCTTACAAACTTCACTGGCCATTCTCTTTCATTAGCTTTAATTTCTTTTTCAAGACTTTCAATGGCCTTATCATTTGCCTTCTTGATCATCACCTCCTGTATTCTTTTAGCCTCAAGGTCTGTCACCAACTTCTTATCAGTGTTTTCTTTTGAGGGTTCAGCAATTTGTACAGTTTGTTTAGGATTTTCAGACTGAAATTTATAGATTACAATAGCCTGAGTATTGACCGCCTCTTCCGTTTGTTGCAATTTTAACAACCCTTCAATAACTTCTTGTTCAATCTCCCCCTTCTCCCTATTTAACTTCTTTTTCAATTCAATCTCCTTTTCTAACAACATCTGATTTAGGAATACTCTATCTTGAATTTATGTTATTATTTGCTCAAAGACCATTTTGGACTTTAGTTCAGACTCGTTAATGCACATAATTTACTCATTTCTCTTAGTAGTATTAATGAGCTGCATTTAATCAGTTTATAATACAATCCCTTCTCCTTTGAGCTTCTTTCTATCATTTACTTGATTCTCTTCTTTTTCTAGAAAGTCATCATTTTTCTCATGATCTAAACCATTATCATCATAAATTGATAGAAGATTTAATGATTTCTCCCCCCGTTTTGGTGCATCTGAGGTCTTCTCAACCTCAGACTTCAGGGCTTGAATTTTCTTCAAAGCTTTCTTTAGTTCTTCTTCAAATTCTAGCAGATGATTTTTGTAGGAATTAGGACAAGTCAGAATGGAATATATTTTGATCTGTAATATCAATCAAAATACACACAAAGTAGTGATTAGTCAATTAATCATCAAAGTGTTAGAAATAATCAGAAAATAGTGATAATAAAAGATCAAAAGTAAAAGATAATTTGATGGAAACCGTCTTTTTGAACAATATGAATACACAACACAAAGATGTGAGTTAATCTTGAAATTGGAAATCTTTGATTTGATTAAAATATATCGGAATTCATTAATAAGACATTTGCACTGTCTGGTTTGATGAATGCAACGACAGATTAAACAAATGACGACATGGGTGTAAAGTACAAATATGCAATTGGTTGAGAAAACTTACTGAAAAAGTTCTTTTGATTCCCTCTTTACTATTGTACACTGGGTTTTTGAAGGTAAGGGTCAAAAGCATTTGTTGTTTAGTAAATGAATGCTTCCAACAACCTATTTTAAAATTTCAGATACAAATTTTTTCATAGGGCAAACCTGATAAAAACAAAGTTTATTTGAAAATACATCAAGCATACAAGTACGCTTGAGATGACTTATAATGTTAAATATTAACATAAACTGTGCTCAAAGCATAAAGTGTACTCGAGAAACAAAGTATACTCGAAAACACTTGATATTTGCAAGTATGCTTGAAGAAAACTTGAGATATTATTTTAATATATAAGTGTGCTTGAAGCATGAAGTTTTCTCGATAAACAAAGTTTACTCGATAACACTTGTAATTTCAAAAATAAAGTAACATATTCAATCACTTAAGTAAATCAATATTTTAACAAGTATGCTTGAAAATATACTAGGTTTACTCGATAGAGCTAAACCACAAGTAAATTGTCAAGGTTACTCGAAAAATATTCATTTAGTTCAATTTTATTCAAAATTCATAAAGTATGCTTGAAATAGACAAATTTTAACTAAACATACAAGTTTACTCGAAACACATAATCAAAACATAAGTACATATATTCATATCAAACATTTATCAAGTATGCTCAAATGAGTTGAACTTCTAATAAAACAACTTAGTTTACTCGAAAAAGTTCATATTCATCAAAGTTTAATTGAAATTACATATTCAAATATATTCAATGTGAAAATGCAACGCTCTTTGTCTTAAACTTTACTTTTAAACAGGTTTCTCATTTATGTTCAAAGTTTAAGAGCAAATGGTGCATAATGAGATCAAATTTCAGTTTAATCATTTAAAATACTTTTCACTTTTATGAAAAGATCTCAACATAGGATCATATTGATTAAGTCACCTTTCAATACTTCATTCTCAGCATTATTGTGACACATTAGGCAAGTTAATGGCAGGTAATTACTTAGAATGAATTCATTACTTTGGTGATATGTTAAAGATTCAATTAATTGCATAATACATAAATGGATAACACGTATTGCACTATGATGTTCCATATCTCTTCTCAATGCTTATTTGGCTTTCTCCAGATCACCCCAAATTGACTTCAACCTCCTGATATTTGGTCAATTTTTCATGACAGAACATTTAAATTTCTTTATAAATTCAGCCATTCAAAACTTTTCAAACATTGAGGTTGAACGTTGGACTTACATGCCACGCAATACGGACTCACATGCCTTACATTCAAGGTGTTTAGGACTTACATTGATGCCCCACCTCTGTAGTTCTAGTTTAAACCATCATGTTTGTAAATTTATCAACTTTTGGTTGATATATAATCCTTTTGCTCAAATTTGTTCTTTGTCATATATGTGTGTGTGTGTGTATAATGATTCATTTTGGGTGACCAAACAACAGGATTGTGTATGACTGGGTAGTTACTTTTCTGCCTTTTTTCATGGAAAGCTACCATTCATATCAATGACTACACTAATAGTCTTTTTAGCCTTAAGTCCATATGATTGGTAGAAATAATCAATCTACTATCATTTTCCAAAATGTTGGATCAATTTTCATTAAGAACCTTTTAAGCTTCTTTAAAACTTGAACTGAATAGTATTATCATATCTCAACATCATTAACTTGCTCAGTTTGTCAAAAATATTTTACTTTGAAAACCTCTTTGAAAATGTTCATTTTAGCACAAAAGTTTTATGATCAAAGAAAAGTTTTGACACAAGAAAATAGTAACACAATCAAA